>NC_066875.1:16162656-16462656 GCF_022985175.1 Labeo rohita | reverse complement strand
TAATATATGATGTGTATATTGTTGTATTAGTCATAGTCAGTGTTGCATTAGTCATAGCAGACACAAATGTAGGCTACACGCTGTCCCTGACATTTCCTGTGTGAGTCTGGAAGAAGTCTGAACATGAAGTACATTTTTTTTTTTTTTATTTATTGTTATTCTGATTATATTTTGATAAAAAAGCCTATTTTAACTTAAGCAAGAAAAAGCTGATTCATATAATACCAGTTCTGTCATTTAAATGGCATTCAAAACTGTAAACTAAATTATGAGCCAGACATGACACTTGATACTTTATCTTTCTTCTTATCTTTCTGATTTTTTAAAGACATCTATCTACCTTCCAGACTGCACTCATCACTAAGCATCTTCTGCACAGCAAACTTTGCTGGTTTGAATATTTCCTCACAGGTAGTCTTTCCAGGTTTCCTGGAGAAGGAGGCATTCAAAACACATCATTTGGTCATGGGGGTACCTCAGGGATCAATTCTTGGACCCCTCCTCTTCTCCATATACACTACATCGCTTGGACCCATTATACAGGCACATGGTTTCTCCTTCCATTGTTATACTGATGATACACAGCTTTACTTCTCATTTCAACCAAATGATCCAATGGTAGCTGCACAGATCTCAGGCTGTCTGGCAGACATCTTGGCAAGGATGAAAGAACATAACCTGCAGCTCAACCTAACAAAGACAGGGCTTTTTGTCTTCCCCGCCACTCTGACAGCACAGTATAATTTCACTATACAACTAGGATCATCAACAATAATCCCATAGAGTTTTAGGTGATGACCAGCTGACCATCAAAGATCACATTACAACAACTGCGTGGTCACATCAGAACGTCAGGAAGATTTAGGCCCTTCCTAACAGAACAAGCCACACAACTTCTTGTTCAGGCCCTTGTCGTGTCTAGGTTGGACTATTAAAACACTCTTCTGGTTGGACTTCCAACATGTGCAGTCAAACTTCGACAAATGATCCAGAACACAACAGCCCAACTGGTCTTCAATGCTGGTCAAGTCCACGTCACATCTATATTTATCTCTCTGCACTGGCTACCAGATGCTGCTTGCATCAAGTTTAAGACATTGATGCGTATCTACAGAATGGCCACTTGTTTTGGACCCACTTACCTTCACTCTCACTTACAAGACTACATCACCCTCAGATTCCAGTGGTCAGTAAGTGAGCAGCACCTTGTGGTACTATCACAGAGAAGCACAAAACCACTTCCCAAAACAATTTAATTTCATATTTCTGGCCTGTGGAAATATCTTCCTAACCCTATAAGGACAGTTGAATCCCTGACAGTATTCAAGAAACAACTGAAAATTCAGCTCTTGCGTGGGAACTTAAAGAAACTGTACTTATCACAACTCCAGTCAATCAATTGTCAATCAAAACTCTTTATTTGAAATTAAATTCTGCATGTTTGTAATAAAAAAAAGAAAAACAAAATACATCAAGTTGATTTTAACTTCAAATAATTGCTTTTGTTTTATAAAATACAAGTCCATCCAGGCTAATGCCTTTTCCAAAAAAAGTCTGAATTAGGATAGAAATATATGAAGAGTTCAGATGCAAAACCAGCTAAATCCATCTGACGGCTTTCTTTAAAAAATGCATTTTTATCAGTGTTTGAAGTAAAAGTATTTGATGGACGTATATCATGTGTCAGGAGCATTCACTCAGTATCATTATCTCATTTTTGACCGAGATGGCTTTTAGCTGGTTTTGCATCTGAACTCTTCATATACAGATCAAGCACTGTTTGTAAGTGGAAACAGTACAAAACAATTCAAAACAAATGTTGATACTGATGTGAGAGAACAACAGGAGATGGACTTTAGTGGAGGAAGCATTATTATGAATGGGTATTTTAGCCAAAAGTGACCATTTAAAGCTAAAATATGCTAATTTTTACCTCACAAGATATTAACTGTTTGAAGTTGTGTTGATTGCTTGTGGATTTTGTGATGTTTTTATCAGTTCTTTGGACTCTCATTCTGATGGTAGGCATTTACTGCAGAGGATCCATTTGTGAGCAATTGATGTAATGCTGAATTTCTCCAAATCTGTCCTGATGAAGAAACACTCATCTATGTCTTGGATGGCCTGAGGGTGAGTACATTTTTGGGTGAATTATTGTTTTGGCCTGCATCCTCTATGGTTTTACTATTCTTATATCCCTCCTTCCAGCTTTTATTTTCTGGACAATGTTTGAAATTTTGTATTGCTAGCACTTCTCATATGTTTGTCTTCTAATGATAATTTGCTTATTGTGTATGTTGAACATTTGTATGTTGCTTTGAATAAAAGCATCTACTAAAACTATAAAACATAAAATAGAAAATAAAGGGTTACACTGTGCCACTGGGATACACAAACAGCTAGCGTTTTCGTATTTTCATGTGTATATTATGTCAAGATTACCCTTTTAGCACACCACTCTGGGGTAAAGAGCAACTGACGATGCATTTTCCTCATAAATGCTTATTTTCTTGGCTCAGCTCCTTACTTTTAATTAAATCAAATCTCTGAAAGAAATTAACATGGTTTAAGATCACTCCTACATCATCTATATTTACCCCTCCCTCTCGATGTGGCCTCCAGCTCTCCCCAAACCGTTAATTAGCATCGAGTGTTTTATGTATTTGCTGTAGCATGAAAAAAGTGCCAATGTGAGTGAATAGGTGAGGAACTGTTGGCACAAAAAGAGCTGAGAAAATGCACATGAATCAGTTCAGTGCTGGCCTGGCTCGGTAAGCTATGCCAAGCTGCTACATTATTTATCATCACTAACAGACGTGGTTGTGATGAAGCAGTGAATGAGTAATTGGGGCCTTCAGCATTAGCATTCGCTAGCACTGCTCCGACACTTAATACACTGTGAATGAAGAGCACTTGTTGTAACTATTTGTCATTAGCTGCTTTGCTTTGGATGGTTCTTTGGCAAAGAGAAGCATGTGTATGGCGAGTCCATATTTGTGTAAAATCTGCTTTGTGGTAATACAGCGAGGACAGCATAATGCTGTGCTCAGTTTCAAGTCGGATGTGGGAGGTTCCTAATCTCCCATTTTAATGCATTCTGGTGTCAGACGCACAGAAGATGACATATGAAATACAAAATAGCAATGCCAGCAATGTGTTTTGTAAATGTACAGATATAAACAAAGAATATACTGTCAGAGTACCGTTTTGTACACACCTGTCTCACTTCATATAATCATATAAAATGTAATTTATTGATGCAGTTAACAAGTGAATATTTATATTGATCTAAATGTGGTTTCTGTTTTTACTCTTTTTTTTTTTTTTTCTTTCCTCCAGTTTGTCTAAAAGCAAATAACATTCCCGATGGTCATAATTGTAATTCATTTTTCTGGTGTATTTATTTATTTATTTATTTACTTAATTTTAAGGGTTCTTAAAGAACTTAAGGAACTTCTAAGGGTTCTTAAAAGTATGTATTCTGTTTACATATTAGTATATATTAGCAATATCACACAAGTAGTACTGTGATATTGCTGCATATCAGTATGGCTGTGATTCGGCCATAGCATGAGGCTGCAGGCCGAGTGCCGTAGGTAATCACAGTGTGCCGATATAAAGCCATATCGCACAGCTGTGAGTGTAATATTGTGTTTATACAACATTTCGATGGCACAAGTGTGTAAATACATTTAAAAATAATAATAATAATAAAAAAAAAATACAAATTAAAAAACAGGGTATTAAAAATCCACTTTTTGCAAACTACTTCCTTCCACCATGGATTCAAATCTCAGTTTGACAGTTTTCTCGAAGAAACATTGCGTTGCTTCACTGAAAGCTTATTGTATTACTGTAATAAAAGCTCAATGTAATATAGAGAGTATTATGAGTGAGAGATGGACTGAGTGAATGTGATTACCTGCATCTGATACAGCATTCATTCTTCAACTCAGTGTCATATTCACAATAAAACATTAGTTTGAATGTCTGATGAGGAAAGCAATATCTTTGTCGCTCTATCCTTTCCTCTGTTAAGGGTGATTTCCGATAACAGCGCTGCTCAGTGCATTTGCTGGCTGTGACTTACAAGGTATTGTTGAAAGTAAAAACTTCCTGTTTACAACTCTGTTTTAGTCTCTTTCAATATAAAATGTCTTTACTGCAAACTCACTAAAAAAAACAAAACAGCCCCTTTTATCTAAAGGCGGAACAATGAACTAATCACCATCACAAACACACACGCTGTTTCCCAATACTAAATGCTATTACTAAATAATATTAATAATAATATTTAATAAACAACAACAGCCATTATAAAAGTTGCTAGGCAATTCAAAAGTGCAAAAGCAGTGCTCTGATATAAAGCATTAAATTATAAAATATAACATGATGAGATTTCACCCTCAGCCAAAACTATTTGCTCTGGAACAAATAGATTGAGACCAAAGACTGCCTGTTAGATTTACCCCAAATTAATTATATCTCATGATTAACCACTAAAGAGACATCAGAGTGAGCAGCAAATTCCAGAAGATCTGGCCGAGAAGGGGCTGCCTCTTGGTGGGTTCATGAGCGCTGAATGGCCCTGGAGCTCACATCTCCGAAAACGCTGAGGCAATTTTTCATTTAGACGTTATCTTTATTAGCAAAACGCATATTTGAACTCTAAACAAGTACACTCTAGCCTAAAAAGAATTTAAATAATCATAGTGGATTTGGGTGTCCACTATGAAATTTGCTGTGAGAAGTACTGCAAGTGGAGTAATACAAACAGTGAAATGGTTGGAGTTCCGATATCGCTATAATATTGCATTCCTCTCAGCCAAACAGATTTGAGGACCAGAAAGAATTGTTGTAGAAATAACTTTAACTGTCATTTTCAAACAACGTCTCAGCTACAATAACTACTGCTAAGTTATATATTTCATAGTCAGCATGGAATAAATGGATACCTGCAAACAGAAGCCAACGTGTGACAGAACAGTAGACTCGGCACAAATATCTCTGTGTGATAAGTTTAAAAATGAATAGTTTCAAATAAAGCCACCAAAGAAACTGTCCAGACAGTACATCCAAGTTTTAATAGCACCATTTGATTCCATTATCTACTATAACAAAGACTTCTGAAGGATCAGAAACTCTTCTTGAGATGGTGTCAAGATTTTTTTTTTTCCTTCGACAGCTGTGGAGAGGTAGGAAGTAGATATTTTTATCTTGGGATTTTCATCAGTACAGTCACTTCACTACCAATTTTCACCTCTTTATAATGTGAGCATGATACAACTGCAATTTTCTGAGAACGAAAAGGATGCATTTGCTGATTTACACTGTTAAATATTTATGTTTTGGCCCTCTTGACATGGATTTGCCATGTGCTCAAATCATTGGGAGGTTAAGTGTTCTTGTTTATGTTAATTTATAAAGGCCAGATATTCACACACTGGGATTTTACACTATTGTGCTGATCCTCTTAATGCATTAGCAGGGGAATGTGTTTGTGTACCTTGTTTAGGACCACACGCATTTGGAGGAAAATGTATTCCTCACAATGTGTTGTCACAACAGTCAAATGCGTAAACAAATATTCACGCTATAGGCTGAGCTATTCTGTGACTATATTCTTAACTTAGAGCAGATATACGAATGTGAAGAACAGTAGAAAATAAATAAATAAATAAAGAGGATGCACAAAATAACATCACACCACATACACAGATTCCCATCCTCATACAGTCCCGACCACAGTTACCTTATCGCGTCTCAACACTGACACACTGACACAAAGCAAAATACAATCAACACTCACCATATGACATTTGTTCATGGTGGTGGAAATGTTCCTATAGGGAAACCTCACAATTGTGCATAGATATGAGCATAAACATAATGTGTGCAACTCTAGTTTCTGGAGACACACACATACTGCACTCTTACAGAGCCTGCGGGCCTGTGTGTCCTGTCCCCTGCAGATCTCTCTACTTTTGGCTGAGTTCCTCCCCTTGACATTTCCTTCTTTCTGATATTTGGATATTGCCAGCTGCCACATTAAAGCTGGGATAGTTGCACACGCTGTCAGTGGCATATGCCTTGATTTTGGGGGCAACTGCAGACCCCTAACTTCTGCGCAAAAATGGGCTTTAATGATCTATCATCTGTAATTCTGCCATTGGGACCGGTTTTTCTACTTCCTCCAGGCCTAGAATGACATTTCAAAAATATAAGTCAATCTGACGACTCCACCATTCTTTTAAATTAGGTCACAATTGCAAAGGAAGAATATGAAGCAGAGTAACTTTACTGTACATGTACCTTCTAGCTTCATTTTCCACTTATGTGCATATAGCGGAACATAAAATGCCATGTTAAAATTGGTGTTGGAGGTTCAGGGGTTCATTTGTTTCAACTCTCAGCTTGTTCTCATTTCCTAGCTGTGCTAGTATGTATGACAAATTAGTGCAGCAAAATATGTAAGGATAGATAAGAAATTGTTAGATTGTAAAGTGAAGTGTGTAATCGATTAAGAGCGTGTACGGAATGCACCCTAACACCAACTGGGATGTATTTTAGAACAACCTCAAGAAATGTATTACTCCATCATGGCAAATTGTTAGCAAGTTCTCTTGTAAGCTGGCTAACATTAGACATTTTAATGGCACAGTTGCTTCCGTTCATTTTCCGTTGCGTCTACTCATTTTCTTGCATCCATTTGCAAATAAAAAGCAGACATTAACCACTAAGTATGCACAGAACAATGGTAATACAAATGGCTGACATTAACCAAAATGAATGAAGGACATACACTACTTTTCAAAAGTGTATTATTTATTTATTTATTCATTTATTTATTTATTTTTTAAGAAACAGATTTCTATTTCAATTAAATATTATCCTGAATTTTAGTATCAGTAAGTAAATGAGCAAGTGAGTGAGTGAATTAATTAATTAATTAATTAATTAATTAATTAATTAATTAATAATATTAGAAATGTTTCTTGAGCACAAAGTTAGCATTACAATTTCTGAAGGATTGTGTGATGTTAATTAAATGTTATATTAGCACTTTTTTATAATCCTACTGCTCAAATTTTGGGATTTTCCCAAAATAACCCAAAATGCATTTTTGTTGTTGATATGGACTATGTTGATGAGAGTGATGCAGTAATATTCACTGTGAAGTTTACACTGCAATGTACCTGAGGGAAAAGAGATTTGACCATCTAATTTTCACCAGTAAGAAAAAGTGTTTTAAAGCTTGTTGTTTTGCATAACATACTGTATACTGTGTGACATGGGAATAAGGCCTGAAGTTAGCAAGAACATTTTAAGGAAGATATAATTATATTTTCACAAGAACTTCCGTTTCTTACCTGTGAATTCAGTTGACTGGGGACTCCCTCTAAAGGGATCATTTGATTCAGTGAGTCGTCCACTCAAGAACAGCTGGAAAACTGGAAAAAAAAATCTGATTAAAAAAAATATTAAAATTGAATACAGTTATTTTAAATTATATAAACATTTTAGCATATTAATGTTTTTACAGTATTTAGGGGGGGAAATGTAGCCTTTGTGGGAATAAGATACTTTTTTATGATATTATAATTTTTATTTATTTATAAATATAAAACATTAGAGAAATAGTGTATAATTTTATAAGAACTGTCTACCAATTTTGTATAAATAAATATAATTTAGTCTATATCTATTTAATAACAATCTTTAGAACATTTACTTACAGATTAAGGCTATGTTTACACTAGTGCGTTTTCGTTCTGAAGCGTTGTAAAACTTTTGCTACGGTTACGCCTGTCGCTTACATTACTTCGGCAAGACTTTTGAAAATGCTGCAGACCCTCTTTTAGTTTGAAAACTCCGGGGTTGCATTTCAGTGTAAACAAACCAAAATGGAGACTTAAAAAAAAAATAAATAAATGGCGTGGCTGCATATATAAACTATATTGCCAAAAGTATTCGCTCACCTGCCTTGACTCGCATATGAACTTAAGTGACATCCCATTCCTAATCCATAGGGTTCAATATGACGTCGATCCACCCTTTGCAGCTATAACAGTCTCAACTCTTCTAGGAAGGCTGTCCACAAGGTTTAGGAGTGTGTTTATGGGAATTTTTGACCATTCTTCCAGAAGTGCATTTGTGAGGTCACACACTGATGTTGGACGAGAAGGCCTGGCTCTCAGTCTCCACTCTAATTCATCCCAAAGGTGTTCTGTCGGGTTGAGGTCAGGACACTCTGTGCAGGCCAGTCAAGTTCATCCACACCAGACTCTGTCATCCATGTCTTTATGGACCTTGCTTTGTGCACTGGTGCACAGTCATGTTGGAAGAGGAAGGGGCCAGCTCCAAACTGTTCCCACAAAGTTGGGAGCGTGGAATTGTCCAAAATGTCTTGGTGTGCTGAAGCATTCAGAGTTCCTTCAGAGAATGCATCTCCGCTGCTCTAGAGTGCTGTATACCACTGCATCTGACGCTTTGCATTGCACTTGGTGATGTATGGCTTGGATGCAGCTGCTCGGCCATGGAAACCCATTCCATGAAGCTCTCTGCGCACTGTTCTTGAGCTAATCTGAAGGCCACATGAAGTTTGGAGGTCTGTAGCGATTGACTCTGCAGAAAGTTGCCGACCTCTTCGCACTATGCGCCTCAGCATCCGCTGACCCCGCTTTGTCAGTTTACGTGGCCTACCACTTCGTGGCTGAGTTGCTGTCGTTCCCAAACGCTTCCACATTCTTATAATACAGCTGACAGTTGACTGTGGAATATTTAGGAGTGAGGAAATTTCACGACTGGACTTGTTGCACAGGTGGCATCCTATCACAGTTCCACTGGAATTCACTAAGCTCCTGAGATCGACCTATTCTTTCACAAATGTTTGTAAAAACAGTCTGCATGCCTAGGTGCTTGATTTTATACACCTGTGGCCATGGAAGTGATTGGAACACCTGATTCCGATTATTTGGATGGGTGAGCGAACACTTTTGGCAATATAGTGTATATATATATATATATATATATATATATGTATGTGTATGTAGATGCCTCATTAGCGATGTTTCTTTGGGGCGCTATACGTCATATCTATGGTGGCTGTTCATATCCACTCTGCATATACTTGACGACTGTGTAACAAATGCTCATTGTTGTATCCATAGATATGTATAGATAGATACGTAGATACATCCGCCTTCTAAATAATAGGGCATCTACCTGTACATATCTATGGTTGTACCTGTATGAATGGTCACGTGACATGCATTTTCAGTTGTGTAGTTTAGATCGTTTCTGAAACGCAGTGAAAACACTAGTGTAGACGAGGATCGTTTTAATTTTAAAATGCTGTTTTAAAACGAAAACACACTAGTGTATTACTTAGTAACTGTTGCTATGTCTGACAAACAATGCTGCTCTCACACTGCATTAATGTTCTAACATAGTAAAAAAAAATACATTGTGGAGCAAAGAAGGAACTGACAACACGCCGACAGACAAGACAGAGCAGGTTACTTCTGGTATAAAACAAGGTCTCAGCTTTAAAATGTTGTTGTTTTTTTAAGAAATGCAAACAATAAATATTGTTTTGTGGCTCTTTAATGTGAAAAAAAAAAAAAAAAAAAAAAAAAAAAAAACATGAATAAACATCAGAATGTACTTTATTTCAACCCCAAAAAGATTTCAATACACACAATGTTTCAAGTTTAAGTCCCCCAAAGTTAATCTACTCTCCTGACAGATTTGTTTGTCGGACGGAATGGTGGATTCGACATTATGATTGTTCAGATTTCCTGTCAGTCAAGCTGTTTGTGAAGAGTCAATTCCGTAATTCATGTAATGGTCAGGCTTAATGATTAAAAAAAACAAAAAAACAAACAAACAAAAAAAAAAAAAAACTATTCATATAACACGTATCTGTGCAAAATATGGGGATGGATGGGAAACAGGGTAACACTTTCTATGAAGCCTGTATTTATAATACATTATAAGGGTATTCTTAAGGCATTATAATAATTGCATAATGCACTATAAAAAACCTTATAATATGCTATACAATCTCATGAATAATCATAACAACAATTACAATACATTATAATATATTATAATTTGTAGTTATAATTTTTAAGAGTATAATTATTTATAACACACAATGAATGGTTAGGTGTGTGTGTGTGTGTGTGTGTGTGTGTGTGTATATATATATATATATATATATGTCTCTCTCTATATATACTGTCTGTTGGGGAACCATCAAAATAAAGTGTTAGCATAAATTTAGCAAGCATACTACTACTAATAATTACTGCTAGCTGACATGTAGGTGCAGAGTTACCTAACAACAGCTGTCTAAATGTTACCATCAACATAATCAAACTGATATTACAATAAAAATAGTTCAAAGCAAATGTGTCATATTATACACTCATCTGATCTGATCCCTGATCACATGGCTTTTTGAGAACAAAATTATTATTATTATTATTATTACTATTACTTATAAGTGGTCTTTGCCTGCTTTAAGTAAAGTAAAATAAGTAACATGGCAAAATTTGAGATTTATAATACGTTATAACTATGAAAAGTATAATGGATGCAAGCGGATGCAACGTGTTCATTGTATGTTATAAATCATCATACTCTTAAAAGCTATAACCACAAATAAATAAATATTATAATTCATTAAAACCGTTATTATGAACACTCATGAGATGATACAACATATTATAAGGTTTTTTATAATGCATTATGCATTCATTATAATGCCTTAGGAATACCCTTATAATGTATTATAAATACAGGCTTCATAGAAAGTGTTACCGGAAACAGTTTAGCAGGATTATACATTAATATGCAAAAAAGGGGCTTTTGCATACATGGATGTGACAAGATTTATGACACCCTGTAGCAGCTCCAACTCCTTTCATAGCTTTTCATTTGATATGTAGATGAATGACATCCTTGCTCTGGCATCATCAGGCATGCTTTGTCATAGGCTGACCTTCGACTTTGGCCCAAATCCAGCTCAGTTCTCGCATGTGTGTGTGTGAGCATAAGCGTGTGTTCCTGTGATGGATGTGTGGAGCAGAACAGCTGTTTAGGCCATTGCCGGGCTCAGGGTCAACAGTTTTGGGTGACAGCCTTGGACACCGAGATGGATAGAGACACCATTTCTCTGGCAAGGAGCGTTTTTTTGGTGAGATACCATTCTTGTTTGTATTTATATGTGCGTGTGTGCATGCGTTTGCAGATATCGATCGATATTTAAACATTTAAAACTTTAATATACGTTAATTAAAAAATGTGAATATGAAATAACTCTCATGTTTGTAGTGACCCATTCATCCAGGGTGTTTCCCTGTCTAGGGCTCACGAAGCTGGAACAGGCTCCAGTAGCCTACATGGATGGGTTTGCATTGAGACCCAAACCCATTTTAATATCAGGTTCAAATAGATAGATAGATTAGTTTTTACTTGTTTTTTTTTTTTTTTTTAATGAGTGAAATTAAAATTAAATTTCCCATTAATGCTATTATATTGTTTATTCCCAGTGGTGTACAAAGTACACAAATCAAGTACTTGAGTACAGATATGTATAATAAAAGTACTACTTTTTTTTCAATTTTACTCGAGTGAAAGTACAAAAGTCCTCATTTTTTAATATACTTAAAACAAGTACTGATGAATTTATTTTACAATTTTATATAGGCGACTTAATTAAATGTTATATTATTACATTTTTTTTTTTTTTTTTTAATAATCCTACTGCTCAAATCACCTGGGATTTTCCCAAAATAACCCAAAATGCATTTTTGTTGTTGATATGGACTATGTTGATGAGAGTGATGCAGTAATATTCACTGTGAAGCTTATACACTGCGATGTACCTGAGCGAAAACAGATTTGACCATCTAATTTTCACCAGTACGAAAAAAGTGTTTTAAAGCTTGTTGTTTTGCATAACATACTGTATATGACATGGGAATAAGGCCTGAAGTTAGCAAGAACATTTTAAGGAAGCTATAATTATATTTTCACAAGAACTCCCAGTTCTGACCTGTGAATTCAGTTGACTGGAGACTCGCTCTAAAGGGATCATTTAAATCAATGAGTTGTCGACTCAAGAACAGCTGCAATCAGATCATTCTGATTCATAAATGAATCGTTTGTTGCGATTTGCGAACCGATTTAATAGGTTCATTAAAAAGTATCACTTTGTTCATGAATCAGACACAGCTTCTGCTTCTCAGAGCATGTGATATATATAGTAACGATATGTTTTATGAAATTATGTGATGTAAAAAACATGATCTTATGCTTTGGAATGTAGTGAAATAAAAGTAAAAGGTCCTGAAAATAAAACTTTCCAGTAAAGTACAGATACTTGAAAAATGTAGTTAAGTACAGTAACAAAGTACAGCTACTTTGTTACTGTCCACAACAGTTTATTCCTACTTATTAGGGACGGGCGTATCGATCCTGAAGTATCAATATATCGATACTGATGCGAGTATCAAAAGTATTGATACTCAAATAAAAAAAATATATATTTTTTTTATTTAACAAAAAATAATGTGTACAAAATGCATTGAATTAGACGTATAACCTATGTTAGTGAATAACTGTGCAGGATAGAACTATTTTCCTGCTCATCTGAACGCACGCAAATGTTGCGAGACAGAATCAATCACAGAGAGTGTTCACTCACAGTGCTTTCAAACAGGGCTGCTTTTCCCAAAAGTATCATGGGAATGGCAGCCCAGAACAATGCCTCATCAGAGGACAGAAACAAAAAAAAAAAAAACATATGTTTGAGTCATACCACAATAAACAAATTTAAATTAGCCTACATAATTTGTGAATTTATATTTATTTAAATGAATGTTTAAAGTTCATTGACCATGTTTTTTTTTTTTTAGTAATGTTAATGTAAATCATATGCTGTCAAAATAAAAAGATTGCATTTTATGTGTACAACAGCCTGTCACTGTCAGCCCCTTGTGAAACAAAGTATTTTCAACTATAGGTTTTTATAGTTACCACTACAGTAAACGTATTTATCCGTATAAAAATAAATAAATAAATACAATTTAAGTTGCAATTAAGGCATATTAAATGTTAAAATGAATTTCAAATATAAAGTTAAGGGTGTATCATTATATATTTTACTCTTAGTAGTTTAATAAATGCAATAATTTAAAAGTTAAGTTTAGAAGTATTGTATCAGTATCAATATCGATATCGGTGATACTGGCCTTAAAAGTATCAGTATCTTATCGAAAACAAAATAAGTGGTATCGCCCATGCCTAATACTTATTTGCGAACACAGAACGCCCCCCCAACACAAAAGGTGGGATTTATTGCTTGAACCAATCACAGCTGATCATAACCATTCATATCCAATCATATAGTGACAGACAGACAGACAGACAGATAGACAGATAGATGACAGATAGATGACAGATAGATAGATAGATAGATAGATAGATAGATAGATAGATAGAAAGATAGATAGATAGATAGATAGATGATAGACAGACTTATTAAAATAATGCAAAAAGAAAATAAGAGGTTAATTACTCACTGTATAAAATTATCAGAAAACCAGCAAAGTCAGTCAGAACAGAACACGAGGGTTGATATAAGGAAGTCTTTGATGTTCAGTCGTAATGCCTTTTTTTATATATTACACTTGCATGAAAGTTAAAAGACAGTTTCAATACTTCAGAGGATTGATTGATTCCTTCGTGATTTTGCTCCCTCTCCCTTTTTTTTCTGTTCTATTGTACACTCCTAAAGCTCATCTGCACTTGTTAATTTCCAGCCTGTAACTTTCCCTCTTTCACTCTCTTACTTTTTATTTCTCTTTCATTTTTGAGAAGGCACCATACGTGCTTGATCGATTATGTAGAGGGGGTTGGAGTGGCTGAGAGCATACAGCCAAGGTTTTCGTGTTCCTCGCTAAATTAGGCCTTTCTGTCAGCCACTCACTGCATTTCATCTGCCGCAGTTTAGGAGGGAAATAACATGCACCGTTTTCGACGTGCTCACAGCCATTGAGGTTTTCCTCCTACACAGCCGCTTCCAATGTGAGAGGCTGGCGAGAAACATTCTCGGAAGCGGGCGAGTATGCTTTGAACCAGGAAAATTGTTTGCCAGTCCTCATCAAAACAGCTGAATATGGAAAACGTTCACAGCACACCTGCAGCCTTTAAAAATGAGTTTAATTGAAGTTAGCCTTTTTTTTTTTCAGAAAACAAATAAAAATGAAAAAAATAATCTCTTACAATTATTATTTTCTAATGGTCTTATCGAAAAAAAAAAAAAAGGTCCAAGAACTTTTTTTTAACACCTTTATTTTTGGCCCTTTGCACAGAGAGAGAAATGATTAGTGAGAGGAGGAGAAATATCACAAAGCAAATTCGAATTCACCCTATACTCAATGTTATGCTAAGCACTATACCACTGCTGGGTTAGTCTCTAAGAATGCAGCGCTGTGCTTTCCCGATGGTCACAGCGTGCCAAAGTCCTTGTTAAGTAAGTGTAGACTACAGTGATAGCAGATGCACTTAGGAGGAGCAGAGCCAGAAAAGCACATCTGTTCTTTATGAGAAATGCGGCGTGAGTGTGCTCTGCAGTGCCCACATTTCCTCTAGGTAGACATTTTCTTGGCTGGGCTGATCATGATTTAGAGGCCCTTTGCATATTGCAGATTCAAACGCCTATGATTGTGTTTTGAAAGGTACCTCTAGAGACTGCAGGTGCTTTATGAAGTTGAAACAACTGATTTTATTTAAGAGTGAAAAAGGCCATATCAAGTGCGGCTTGTTGTGGTACATTAAATATAAGCTTATCCCTCAAGGAATGGCAACATAAATATATAAAAAGATAAGAAGGCTAAAAAATCATGGCTCCCAGGGAAGAAGAGTGAAACCGATTTCCCTAGAGAAGGCGAATGCATATACACTATTTGTTAATAAAAGAATAAAGTGATTAAAACACTAAAATATGCTCTAATCTTCATGATTTTTTTGCACTACTTTCTAGTTTTCTTCATTAACTGCATTTCATGTTTGAAGTTTATGATTTACCCTCACAAACAAATGATTGCAGTGTATCCCACAGGGAATGGCCCACATTTTTAATCAGTTCTAACCTTGAGCTTTGACATGTAAATTTCATCATGCTGAATTTGATTTTGCATGTCCCCTATGTGATGTAAATATATGCATATTTCATATTCATGGGAGTAATTGTCATTCTCCCCAAAGCAAACAGTGACAAAACAAACTAGTTTGTGGTTAGAATCACGCAGTGACATAACACGGGAGGTTTTTTATTGCGGTTTATAAGCCGGGTTCATGAGGCCTTTTATCATTCCGTAGTTTGCTTGATTGTCATTGTCCTATTAATACACATTATTGCTCTAACAATTATTTAACCTGTTGGTCCCTTTGCATTTTATTGTAGAAGTACCATTCAGCTCAAAATAAAAAATGCATCATTTTCTTGTCATTCCAAATCTTCCTCCAGTGAGCTATTAACTGAAGAACCACTGGACAACTGAATAATTCAGTGAGTTGAATTGCAATTTGTGAACAAATCGTCTGATTCATTCAGTATTGTGCTCATCAAAGTTAATTTTATTTTATTTTCAATACAGAAAAAGTAATATTATAGAGTATTATTGCCATTTTGAAAAATAGTTTTCGATTTTAAAGGTGCACTAAGCAATTTTTGAAAAACGCGTTTGACCGCAGTGTCGAACCAGGTCCTAAAACACACTTGTAGCCAATTAGCAGTAAGGGACATGTCTAGTAATGATAGAGAGAAGAGAGCACTCAATTTGAGGACGGATCCACAGGACGGATATTAGCAGATTGGCTATAGATAGAGAGAACTGGAAGATAAAAAAAGCATATCGGAGGAACAAAAGATTTTAAAAAAGAAGGCTTATGATCAGGCAAGAGGTAGGACCTGTATAAATATCAGAGCAGCTTTCCAGCAGTGGAGAGAACTCAATGAGTGGGAAGGGCTCGAATTGGACGCCAAGGTTTGCATTGTTTCTTTTTAATAGGTGAGTAACATTGATTTCGCATTGTTTCACACAACTTATCTGTTTTGGCTTTTGTTTTAATATGCTTTTGTGTCATCTTCATATCAGGTAAGGTTAGGAAAGTATTAGGTAGAGAAAGGGGAGCAGGATCGGCAAAGAACCTCGAGACAGGATTCAAACTCAGATTGCCGTGAGCGCAGTTGCGGCGCACTAACCGCAAGGCTATCAGCGCCAACAGTGCATATTTAATTTAATTTAAAATATAATTTATTTCTGTGATGCAAATCTGAAATTTCATCAGATATTACTCCAGTCTTCAGTGTGATATGATCCTTCAAAAATTATTTTAATATGCTAATTTATTATCGATGTTGGAAACAGCTGTGCAGCTTAATATTTTTTAGAACCTCTGATACTTTTTCAGGATACTTTGATGAATAAAAAGTTAAAAAGAACAGCATTTATTCAAAATAGAAATCTTTTCTAACAATATAAGTATTTGCTATTACTTTTTATCAATTTAACACATGCTTGCTGAATAAAAAGAAAGAAAGAAAGAAAGAAAGAAAGAAAGAAAGAAAGAAAGAAAGAAAGAGAAAAAGAAAGAAAAAGAAAATGTTTACTTTGAAAGGGAGTGTATATTGTTATAAAAGTTTTCTATTTTAAATAAACACATTTTATTAATCATATAATCCTGAAAAAAAGTATAACAGGTAAAAAAAACAAAACAAACAAACAAAAAAAAAAAAAAAACAGCACAACTGTTTCCAACATTAATAATAATTCAGCATATTTGAATGATTTCTGACAGATCATGTGACACTGAAGACTGGAGTAATGATGCTGAAAATTCAGCTTTGCATCACAGGAATAAATTTGATTTTAAAGTGTATTCAAATATAAAACCAGTTTTAAATTGCAATAATATTTCACAATATTACTGTTTTTTGTTGTTGTTATTGCTGTTGTTGTTTTCTTCTTTATTTTTAATCAAATAAATGCAGCCTTGATGAGAAAAACATTATAAATCTAACTGATCCTTACTTTTGAACGGCAGTGTCTCAGTTTCAACTCACTGACTCACTGAGTTATTATATCAGCGCATCCGAATCTAGACATCTAAGCTGTCCTTATATATCATATATGCCAAACCAGTACCTAACCATGTTTCAAATCCTAGATGACAAAAATGCTTCAAAGGTTTCAACATGAACAGAATTACTGCTACGAGCTAAACAAGCAAAAAAAAAGACCCTTGGGATTTTTCCAGAACATCAGCCATGGTCCAGATGTCAAGAGATTTTAGTATTCTGTATTGATGCTGTCAAGCTGCTGGCGAGATCACTGATAGACTTTCTTTTTTGGCATTCATTGTTGGACAATCCTGCTTGTTTTTCCTTTCATCTTAATCTGAGTGAGTAACTTCTTGCGCACTGCATTTGCCCAATTAGCTATTTATGTCTCTAATAAGCTTCTGTCTCTTTCTATCTCTCCCTTTTTGTCTCCTTTTATAAAGCTTGCTTCCAAGTATATAACCAGAGTACAAAATTATTTTTTATGTAAAATGCCTCAGTATTTCTTATCATAGTCCCCAAGGTCCAGTGTCATCTTGAAACTGATGTCTTTCTGCAGGTACATTCACAGATGTCAAGTGTTTGCCTACTTCACTTACATGACATTGGGAGGAAGAAATCTTGTTTTCAGTCCTAATGAGGGATCACAGCCTTTATTTAGTCTTTTTTTCTGTTTTCTTTGAGTGAAATGCTACTTTACATTTATATAGAAGTGTATGTGTTTCATGTACTTGTGTACTTGGTTTAACAAAGAAAATAAGCCTCTATTCAATACAGTACATCTGGAAACACTGAAGACTACTTTTATACCAGCTGATCCCAAATGTTTTAAATAAGGCTTTGGGTCAAGATCATCCACACCAGACTTAGGAAACCGTTTCTTCATAGACCTTCATATATAATGTAAATATGCCTTTGAGGGCCCTTATTGAACTGTTGCCACAACATTGGAAGCACAACAAAGTCGCATTCAGATTACTGAAATAGCTAAATTGAAAGGGGTTGGGTACAGTCATTTCCTTTTTCTCATTTTTTCTCATTTCTCACTTTTTCAAACCAGTGCAATTTCGATGTCTCTACTTTTTTACCCACCACACCTCTCACTTTCTGATGTTGAGATTTTGCTGAAAGTTTCCAGTAATGAAACAGGGCTATTTTGGAGGCTTCCTTTCCATTGAAGTCTAGCAGTGTTTTGTCAGAAATCTTTTGGCTGTCATTGCTGGCTGAGTTGACTTCCCTGCTGTCACTGTCTCAGTGCTGTCTATGCTTATTGCCAAGCCAGAGAGCAAAATTGGGAAATTACTGCCTTGCATGTTCAACTGAAAAAAAAAAAAAAAAAATCAATAGATAAGACATTTAACTACTGTGGTCTCACAACACTGAATGCTTTTGTATAGGTAGGTTGGGAAAAGTGAGTCTGACTTCTGTTAGCAGACTAACCCATATGGATTAATATTCCAGTGATGCAGTATTGCCAAAGGCTATAAAAGTGTGCTTGGGGATTCATGCACGTCTGGAGAGGGCTGAGCACAAATTGACCACTCCAGGAATAAACTCCTGTACCGTTAACCTTACAGTAGGGCACCGTTTCTACAGCCTCCTGTAAACACCTGTTGCTAAAATATTCAGCAGCCAAAGCACAGATATCTATCTATTAGAAATTATCAAGAGATTTCTATTGGCCGCACATGGAACATCTGGGATCATCACTAGAATGTTAATCAGAGTTGGTTCCATTAAACAAATGGAGCTTCACACAAAGAACTTTGAGTGGGTTCTAAGATGTTGTGCTCTGGAAACGCAACACAGTGGAGTTGGATTTAGCTGAGTAGCCAAATGAAGTAGAAATTGATTATTTTCATTTTCCATTTTCCTGTCTTCCTTCTGCTCGTTTATTTTGTATTACTCATGCAGGATTAGTGCAATCATTAGTTGGATTTTTGTCAGTATAACTGGATTCTTACTCAACCACCTGGTGTGCTTGTTTCTTGAGTGGATTAATTTGAAGGTTGTGGACCCAAATCCAGCCCGATGCCTGCTAATCTGTAAACCATTCTCTTTCTCTCATTCAATCCTTTTATACCTGATGAGGTCAAAATGTTCTTCTATATTTGCATGTATGCTTTACAGTGTCTAAAAAAAGGCAGATTTTCTGTTAAGTGATTTTAAAAATAGTTCGCAACTGTCACCTTACCGTCTGCTTTGCTTGATGTATTTCACTTTAAACTCACAGCGTAAAGTTAAATAAAAAGGCAATTGAAAATACTTTCAGTGCCCTGAGGTTCATACAGCTTGGACAACACCTCAATTGACCTTGAATCTAGAGAACAAATTCACATCAACATGTCTCCGATATGGACTCTCTCTCTCCCAGGAAAGTCCTGGGTACAAAGTGAGAAAGAACCACCAAACAAACAGTTGAGATTCATTTCGTTGGAGAAGCAAAATGCCTGGAATCACAGTCAATTTAGTCTGGTCCTGTAAAAAGCCCGGTCCCCATCTGCTCCCTTGTATCCCACTAACAAGGCCTGTGCCTGGGAAAAAACAGCTTTGTCATTCAGGGAAATGAAAAGATACATCCACTGTAGGTGAAACGATCCAACCATACAGAGATAGACAGTGGTTCAGAGACAAGAAAAAAAAAAAAAAAACATTTCATACTTTTATAGAAAAGCTTTTTTTGTCTTTTTTTTTTTTTTTTCAACCAATTCCTCATCAATCTGTAATCACCTTATCATAATCATGTTCTCCAGCTTAGGATATAAGTTTGGAAAGTTAAATACAATGAAAGAAAGAAAAAAGTAAAAATGGTATGCCGCATTTAAGCACTTAATCACATTCCGTCAATAATCAAAAGCAAAGTACTAAAGTAACATTGCATTTTTGAGAATTACAACAAATGGCAAAACAATACGTTTTTGTGTTCAATGCATAACTGAGAAATACACAACACACTTCCATTTTGCTTGGCAGCTGCCTGCACTCAGATTGAGCTGCTTGCTCAATTTGCTTAATTAAAATTAGCTAATGCCACACATTTCCTCAACATTTTGTCACAACTTGATTTCATTGCTTGCAGTTCATTTAAATGTGTAAATTTGTAAAATAGAAGTACTTAATCCATTTAAGTTGGAAGGACATGAATAATTTCCATTGGCATTATTGTAGCATTGCTAAATCTGGGCAGTGGATTTCCAGTTCCCAGCATTCTTTGCTTCAGACTGGATGTTTTATGTGCTTTTAATAAATGTTAGTGTTCAGTGGGTACATCTGCAACCAAATAATCTGTTATAGATAAGTATTTGGATCGATGGCAGAATCGGACTGAGAAACCTTCATGTAAACACCTTAATCGATCCGACTGAGCTCGATGTGAACTAAATTTTGATCAGAATAAGTGTAAACTTTTTTAAATCTGTTTGAGAGGATGTAAACACTTGATCATCAGTGTTGAGAGTAACACATTACAAGTAACGTGAGTTACGTAATATTATTACTTTTTCCAAGTAACCAGTAAAGTAACACATTACTTTTTAAATGACAAGAAAATATCTGAGTTACTTTTTTCAAATAATTGATTAAAAGCTCTCCTGTCCCCATGTTGAGAGAAATCGGGAGTAAGATGCAAAAATGACTCAAGATAATCAAACATTTGTTTTCCCTTTTTTTTTTTTTATTGCTAAAGAGTTGATATGTTCTTCCTCTGCGGTCTGCTGTACAGATGTGAATTTATTTTTTTCTCAAAGCCTGAGGCTTTTGGTGTGAAAAGGCTTTTACATCTGCCAAAAATATAACTTTTTTATATTAAAAACAAAAAGTACACCCTGTCCAGATTTAAAAAGTAACACAAAAGTAAAGTAACACATTACTTTCCATAAAAAGTAACTAAGTACTGTAATTAGTTACTTTTTTAGGGAGCAGCTCAATATTGTAAGTGATATGACATGTGGAACAACCTGGTGTTTTCGTAGAATTTACTGTCATAAATGACTGTCATGCCATTCAAAAGATACTTCATCACTCATCATCTGTGAAGTGGAGCATCCCATCAGTCCTCACTTCATACTGTCATCCACAGGCGGCTTGTTTTGGCCACGGGAATGGGCGATTTTACTGCTTCGTACATATAAGCAGCGCAGCACAATGCTTCATGCACTAGTCGTTTCTTAATTAGGACCCAAAATAGATAAATATGTAAGGGGCCATAAGATGCTATTTCTAAATATCATTATTTTGGGAGTAACAGAATATGTCAGCATGATTTAATGTTCAGTAAACACATTATTTTTTACATAACGTGCATTTTTTACATAATTTCTACAATCCCTCCTTCCAAAAGTGCAGTGTGCTCTGATTGGCCAGTCATCTTCAGCATGTGTTGGAAATGTAACCCTCCTTACCATAATCATCAGCTTCAGATTCCAATGCAAATATAAAGACAGTTTGTCCTAACAAAGTTGGAATTGCCCATTTTTTTTTTTGTAACAGCTTTTGTGCACATCCACCTTGTACTCTCATAGGTTCAGGAAACTGTCCTCTGTAAAATAAGCTGCACAAACTTGAACATGTTGGCTGTACTGTTCTGGAACATTGTTGTAAATAAATCTCAACCACTGGATTCCTAACCACATCCACCTTTGGAAGACCAAATAAAGTGTGTGGGGTTTTTTTGCATAAAAACACACAGCGTATTCACAGCATGGTGGCAGCAATGCTACTACAATATCTGAAACCCTGCCTTTTTTCTTTGCTTATACATTTAGGCAGCATTATGTAAATATTTCCACAGTGACTGCATTTTCGTGCAGTGTGCACATGTCAAAAGTGACATATCATCCCAATCACTTTATTTAGCATTCATGCAAACACTACAGTTGAGGTCAAATGTTTACATACACCTTGCACAATCTGCAAAATGTTAATTATTTTAGCAAAATAAGAGGGATCATACAAAATGCATGTTTTTCTTTTTTTAGTGCTGACCTGAATAAGATTTCACATAAAAGACATTTACATGTAGTCCACAAGAGAAATTAATAGTTGAAATTATAAAAATGACCCTGTTCAAAAGTTTACATACACTTGATTCTTAATACTGTTCTAGTGATCACTGATGGTCCAGAAGGAAAAACTGACGAATTAAAAAAAAAAAAAAAAACCCTCCTGCTGTTCTTCAGAAAAATCCTTCAAGTCCTTTTTGGTTTTTCAACATTTTTGTGTATTTGAACCCTCATTTCCAACAATGACTGTATGATTCTGAGATCAATCTTTTCACACTGAGGACAACTAAGGGACTCATATACAACTTTTACAGTAGGGTTCAATCGCTCACTGATGTTTCAGAAGGAAACACGATGCATTAAGAGCCGGCGGGGAAAACTTTTTAAATTTGAAGATCAGGGTAAATTTAACTTATTTTGTCTTCTGGGAAGCATGTAAGTATCTTCAGTAGCTTCTGAAGGGCAGTACTAAATGTACACATCTTCATTCTGTTTAAAAATTTAATGCATCAATTTTTCTTCTGGAGCATCAGTGAGCATTTGAACAGTACTAAGAATCAAGTGTATGTAAACTTTTGAACAGGGTAATTTGTATAAATTCAACTATTATTTAGACTATATGTAATTGTCTTTTATGTGAACTATCTTATTCAGGTCAGTACTAAATAAATTATTTTGTACTCTTATTTTGGTAAAATGATTAACATTTTGCAGATTCAGCAAGGTGTAAGTAAACTTTTGACCTCAAATGTATGTTGGATTCATTAGTCAGAATGATTTCAGTCTGACTGAAAGAAAAGGTGTCTATTTAAGCACAGCTAATGTCCTGTTATGTTACAGTTCAGATTAGTTAACATTGTGGTCATGAGTGGAGCTTGAAGAGGGGTATATGAATTACATTAGTTTACTCAATCAACCTTTTGCAAAAGCAAGTGTAGTAAATAGTTTCGTGTGTATTAAAAACTGCATTTAACATACTGCCGTAAGCTATTTCTAGCTAGTGGCTAATGCAAGAAATTGAATTGAGCTGGCACAATCCTTATTTTATTGGGGCTAACTCAATTCAGTTATGGTTTTGATACACAAGAGTTTAATTTAATGCTAAGAAAACCAATTTCCAATGTGTAGAACCACTTTCCTCCTTTGAAATAAGCCAAAGAATTCTATTTGTAGACTACGTATGGCTTACATTAATCAGGATGCAGATTAATAGAAATATTGATCTGTGCTTCCATAGCAGCCTGCTTCCCCAATGTCCGTTTCCATTTCCTGTAGAATGCATCTATCTCTGAGAATGGTGTGGAACATGATTACTTCAGGAGAGAGGACAGACCTATAGGAAAGAAGAAAAAATGAAAGGAGAAAACGCGGAGGCAGACCATTTTGCCTCTTAGTAGTCATTCTGGAGTGAAAATGGAGAGAGCATTAAGGCCGGGTGATGGAATGGAAGGGGTCTGAGTTATTAGAATGAGCTGAATAATTGTATCTGCTGTGCTGCTCCCCTTAGTGTGACTTAGGGAAAGAACATATCTTTTTCTGTCCTTCTTTTTTCATCTGCTTAAATGGAACAAATGATCGGAAAGGTTGTTCTAATGTGGACTCTGGGGATTTGTGTCCTTTTAATTCTTTATTTTTACTACAATTTCAAATAGGTGCATCTGCGTGGCAGATTTTTTCCTTATACATTCCAATTTCAGCCAATTATGACTGAAACGTATACACAAATAAACTACAGTACAGTCTGTCTGCAGTGCCTGTACAATAATAATGAGCTGTAATAATGGGAACAATGTTGTCTTTGCTTATGGCCAACTGTGGAGTAAAGTCTAGATTTAAAATATGCATTCAGAATGGCACATATAGTGTAGTACCACGTTTTACAACTTGATAAATAAAGTTAATGTGTGTTAAAGGAGAAGTCCACTTCCAGAACAACAATTTACAGATAATGTACTCACCCCCTTGCCATCCCAAGTTCATGTCTTTCTGTCCTCAGTCGTAAAGAAATTATGTTTTTCTTTAAGGGTCTTATCTAACGTTTCGCTAGATAAGACCCTTCTTCCTCGGCTGGGATCGTTTACAACCGCATTTGGGATCGTTTGAAGCCGCATTTAAACTGCATTTTGAAAGTTCAAACATGGGGCACCATATCAGTCCATTATATGGAGAAAAATCCTGAAATGTTTTCCTTAAAAAAATGCGACTGAAGAAAGAAAGACATGAACATCTTGGATGACAAGGGGGTGAGTACATTATTTGTAAATTGTTGTTCTGGAAGTGGACTTCCCTGGAATGTCTTCCCTGCATGTGAGCATTTGACAATTCCCATATCCCTTGGACACTTGTTCCTGTTTTGATATGTTGTTTTTATTTTAAATGAAATCTGCAAGCAGCACAAAGTTCACACTCACATAAGGTTCACACTCACTCAATAAATCATTCAATCAATCAATAAATAAATATCTTCTGAGTAAACCCATTTTTTCAGCTGTTTTTATTTCATTTTAGATGTAGATCCATTTCCCAACGAAATCAACCCAATTTATCATATAATGATTAATTCTTTCCAAATAGAAATTTTCAAGTAATCTGACAAAATTCCTATATATATATATATATTGTGCAGTCCAACCAGAGAGAATGTGGACTGGACAGAGAGCATGTGTATGTTGTGTAGAGAAAGCTCTCTCTTTTCAGAAAACTACAGCCCTGACACAAAATGCTGCCTAATAGTTTGAGACAGGTGACGCGCTAGCTAGAAAGTCCATTACCATGTGATTAGTAGCTCACTGTTTATGTGTGTGTGTGCGTGTGTCTGTGTGTGCAGGCAAGTGTAAGAGGGTCCGACCTGGCAGTGAGACTTTTGAGTTGGCGGCGACAGGACTTTTACCAGAAAATAAAACCAAACTAAATCAGAGCCAGGGAAACAAGTATACAAAACCCACGCATATACTTACACTTGCATAGACACGGGAACAGGAAAGGAGGAGCTGATATGCTTACTGTGTGGGATTTCTATGAATACTGGATGCCACTAAGCAGAAAACGTACATTTATTTTGCACATGAGTAATGTGCTTAGTTTAGGGTTTGTATGTTAACATACGCATTTATAAAACACTCACTGCCTGCTTGTTCGTCCCTGATGGGGGCAAGTGGGTGGAGTGGCATTTGTGTGCAGCTCTTTTGTAACAGGGAAGAGCAATGAAAGGGAAAGTGAAATCTCCCTCAAGAGACCTGTCAGCTGCCCCTGTTCAGCCCCATGAGGTATACTCTCTATAAACACACACACAATCCACACACCTCTCATTCTTCCCTATTTTGTACCTACACACATTGAGACAAACACTCAAGAACATGACAGAACACCTCTATATAGACGTCCCAATAAAAGTAGGGCAGTCCTGATTTTACAAGCCATGTCTCAGAGGTAAAGTCGGGACACCATTTGTTCTGATAATTTGACTTTAGTGTGCTTTAGTTTGATATTGTTTTAAAAGACAATTGCTGTGATTTGTGCCTTTTCTGTCAAGAGTTATTAGCAGCAGCAAAATGTGTAGCCTTATGTAACAAGAAGGGGCTGGGCCATGAAGAGGGCCACTGAAGTTCTTTGACCCCACATAATAGACCAGAATAGAATGTTAATTCTGACCATCTGTCTGAAATTATCAATTTTTAAGGGGCATTTAATCCATCCATACATCTGGATCATGAGTTTTATGACTTATTACAACCTTGTCAAAAATGGTGTCTAATGAAATTAATTGATAAAACTTAAACAATTAAATTAATATTTAAAAATGTAATCATATACAAATACATAATTTAGTTTACAACAAAATATGGCATTTTATTTATTTGTCAAAAAGATTCAGCATAACAGAACTGTATAAATTAAAACATGGATGAAAAAAGCATGGTTTTATGATATCCCTTAAAAAAAAAAAAAAAAAAAAAAAAAAAAAAACAATATCATTAACATCAATTTGTACATGTTAGTATACAATAGTAATACATTTCTGTCATAATTTCTTCAAGTTAATCCAATTTTTATTTTGGCGGCTTCTCAGGAAGATCTTTTAAGTTTAGATTTGTATTGGACTGTTTTTCAAATGAAGCGGTGAGAAGCTCATGAGGTGATTCTCGGAAGCACAATATGTTGGAGCCTGTATATAGACAAAACTATGACAGACAAAGACATGCAGACTTACTGTATTAGTGACATGCACTAACTTGTCATTTATTTCTGCTGTGTGATAAGCTATTGCACGTTAAGCATGTTTCACATTGTACTTTCTCCCATTCATAAGTAATCCGTCTTTGTATATCCAAAGCAGGGGTCTCCAACCATCCTTCTGGAGTGCTACAGTCCTGCAGAGTTCAGCTACAACCCTAATCAAACACATCTAAACCAGCTAATCAAGGTGCTTAGGGTTACCTGAAAATTACAGGCAAGTGTGTTAGAGCAGGGTTGGAACTGAAGTCCGCAAGAAAGTAACTCTCCAAGAGCAGGGTTACAGACCCCTTATGAAACGCTGACTTCACGTGCTATAATAATTACCATAAATGCAATTTTCCTAGTTGGAAATTGAACATGTACGGCCTCTCAAGTCACATTTACAACTGGGAAACTCTTGATACATTTTTCCCACAACATTTACATTGCTTTTTCCTGTCATTACAGTCATGTATGCTGCAACATATGCTCATTGGAAATATGTGCCTCTACATACATTTCTGCAAAACTGAAAAACACGTACTTATATGTACGAAATGAACAGTAGGGACAGTGAAAATCAGACAACTTTTATTCCTTTTCACACAAAGTATTATTTAAATACAGAGATTTGATCAATGAAATCTAATCTTCACATAATTACTTACAGAATATTATATTATGACTTTATGTTAAAGGAATAGTTCACCCAAAAAAAAAAAAAAAATGTGTCATCATTTACTCATTCTCAAGTTGTTTTAAACCTGAATAAGTTTCTTTCTTCTGTTCAACATAAAAATTATTTTAAAGAATGTGGATAACCAAACAGTTGCTGGTCCCCAGTGGCTTTCATTTTCATTTTCTACTATCAAAATCAGCGGGGACCAGCAACTGTTTGGTTTCCCACAATTTTCATAATATCTTCTTTTTCTTTTTCTTGTGTTCAGCACAAGAAAGAAATTAATACAGGTTTGGTACAACATGACAGTGAGTAAATAATGACAGAATTTACTTTTTTGGGTGAACTATCCCTTTAATGACAATTGGCAGCATGTTTAGTACTGTCCCTTTAAGAGCTGCATTCATCCGTTTTTCTCTCAACTGTTTACTTTCACTTTAGACGTAACTGTGTTTATATGTAAACCATGTGTTTCTGACAGTATTAGTACAATCAAATGATAACTAATATGACTAAGTAATCAGGTGCTGTTTGTCCGGCCTTTTAGTGTATGCACGCTTCAGGTGTACACGCTCTGATAAAGCGCATCAGACCAGCACGCAAATGATGTTTAACTGGCAAGGCTTTAAAGTACACGCAAATAATGTACTTTTGTGATTGCGAATAAGTACAGTGTCTAGTGAGTGTAAATCTACTGCTGAATTAACATTTGATGTGAATGTATGTGGTGAGTTGAAGTTGGTGCTAGAGTCGGGAGACAGCAAATACAGCACATTGCTTGAGATAGATGTTGTGTTTTGTTAGTATATGTTTCATTATATTACTAGCGTTGCCTCCTTTGTTCACTATTACACCACTGCATATTGCATCTGACACTGGTGTTGCTTAGTTTTGTAACGTGAGCCCACACTTTCGAACGTTTCACCCTTGCCGGCATAACTGATCGTCTGCACAAACACACACCACATATGCACATGGATATCACACTCACATCAAGCAAACGTCAGCTGCATCATTCAGTGAAGGAAAATAACATGCAGAGTTTCTAATTTGGCATTAACATTTAAGTATACTGAGATAAAACAAAACAAGTATCGATAACAGTATCGTTTGTCCTGAAGCTTATCGGCAGTATTGACCCAATTATGTACCGGTCCAAAAAAATACCGGTTCTCGGTACCCATCCCTAGTTACCAATGAATGAAACGCTACATTTTATTCAAAACCTTTTGGATATTTACTAAATATATTGTCTTTAATAAGATTTCTCCAAGAAATAGGCAAGAATGAACTCACGAATGGGTCATTCGCCATGACCTCTGGAGGCAGTCAAATGCAAATATTTTTGCCCATGTGATCTCACAGACCCCACAATATCCAAATGGCTGTTTTTGAAGGTTAAAAATTGTAAGCGCTTTGTTTAAATTGAGGAGGACATTTTTGACTAAACTGTAAATTAAGTTTATTTAACAATGTTTGGGAGAAGCACATTCAGGTATTTCAACCAATCAAAACAAGAAAGACAGACAGAATAAGTGTAGGGATACAGGAGGAACAGCCAGTTCCAAAAAAAGCAATGAGACTGTGTATATAGGCAAAAGTCAGGTAAAAACCCAAATTACTGGGTACTGTTTGTGCTCTACACAAGACAAGCAAACCATTGGATTTCAGTGTTTTGCATGGTGGAAAAGACAAAGAGGAACACAGACTAGTAGTGAATGACTCAAATCTCAAATCTGTTAAGTAAAGGATACTATGCTTTGTTATACTATGCTTTGTTATACTTAAAAAAAAAAAAAAAACACTAGCTGGCAGCCACCTTTTGTTACCTACAGAAAGAGTTAATGCACAAATTAGTGAATAATTCTGAATGTTTATTTAAATCCGGTGGGTTATAAATATAGATAAGATACACTTTGGTACCTTACCCCCAAAGAATGCATTTTAATATCTTAAGGGTTCCTATTATTGCTTTATGGTAATAATATGCACTCTTTAGGGTACCGTTGACGTGAAGGGTACAATTTTTGGTTTTCGTTACAGTTTTGACCTGTAGACTAATCAGGGTGTTTTAAAATGATAAATATTAGGCACAATCCTAAGCAAACATGTTACGTATGCTTTAGGCTGAAGCACAGTTCATGTTGATTAATGTTTGCTGTTGCTAAAATATAATACAGTTACTGGAGCACAAAACACCTACATAAAAATGATTTTCTTCCTTTGTGTACAATTTGTTTTCATGGTCATTTGGTTGCACTACTTTCACATTCTCCCACCTCTCTTCACTTTAACACACCATCACATTCTCTCTCTCTTTCTCATTCAGGCCTGCACGCACATGCACATATTTCCTGGTCAACCATCTATTCCAGCAGAACCCCATTAGCAGTAGACCAATTTCAGCCATGCACGTTCAGTGCAGAAATGAAATATCTAAGCCAGTGGACACAATTTAGTCTCTGTAAGCGTGGCATCACCTATTCAAAACTGTATCATTGACAAACCATAAATGCATGTAAAATAGGTACAGTTCTGAGTAATATTACTTTTATCCATGCTTGAATACATGGTTAGTCTATGGTGCTGGATTGTAGTTCAACATGATTTGCTCACATTTTTGTCTGAGTTGCATGCAAGAGATCTTTATTAAAACCTCATTATTCAGAAATGTGTTTTGTTCTCCATGCTTTGGTAACAGATGTGTTCATGGATGTGATATCATCATAGAGGCGTAAAACATCTTTGACAGGTTGTGGCTCTGAACTCAAGGAGCTCACGGACTGTTAAACCTTCATCTAATTTGATTATTTATATTCATGGGTAACAAGCTGATATATGATTAGACTTTTATGATGCAACCACCCCTTCCTTATTAACTGGCCATGACATTGTCATGGAAATGAAATCGCTAATATGAGCAGAGCAAGAGAGAGAGAGAGAGAGAAGTGTGATCTGTGGACAGAAAGATATCTGTGTAAGTAAGCAGAGCTTTCAAGTTTGTTTGCTTGTTTTCTTTTTTTTTCAGCATTTTGCAGCATAATTTTCAGCAACCTTGATGTTTAATGTAGCTTTGGTGTTCATATACTTTATGACCAATTCTTTTTGATTCTTGAATCTGATTGGCTGAGAGTCTTTTCTAGGCGTGTGATATTCTAGTGATAACAGAACTCTAGTCGTTTCACCATGTGTATTACTCCGCTTGCAGTTTTTAGACTTCAAATATGCAGTTTGTCAATAAAGACAATGTCTATTTGAAAATTTGCTTTGACGTTTTTGGAGATGTGAGCACCAGGGCGTCAGCAGCCATTTAGCCTTACCTCCGCTAGATCTTCTAGAATTTACTGCTGACTCTGATATCTCTATAGTGGTTAGACATGAGATGTAATTAATTCTGGGTAAATCTAACGGGCAGTCTTTGGTCTCATTAATGTTTTATTTGTTCCAGAGCAAAATGTTTTTGCTGAGGGCAAAGACTTTGATGTTGTATATCAGAGTGCTGCCTTTGTATTTTTGACTAAATTGCCTAGCAACTTTATATATATATATATATGTATATAGACAAAGAATTTTGGGTTAACGCAACCTCTAATAGTACATATATATATATATATATATATATATATATATATATATATATATATATACTCCGTCGAGCCCCTTCTTGAATCAGGCATGTGTTTTTTAGTGTACAAAAATGCAGCCATAAAACATTAGAAAATATTACATATCCCATTTTGAACACTGTGTGAATGTTATAATAAATGTATTAATAGAGCTGTTGTAATTATTGTTATTATTTTTGTCTTACTTTTTTATATTATTTTATAGAACAACAATAAAATTCAATACTAACTAATTAATGAATGTTCACTTTTATTTTATTCTTCCTCTTTTAATTGAAGAAATGCAATGCGGTACTAAACAGTCTCTCGCTGTCGGTGCTTGTAATGATTTTCTTTCTAATACAGTTTTAAATGTTTCCACATTGCGGACATGTTCGGTGTATTATTGCACGCCTCTATTAGATTGTGTCAAGTCATTGTTCGGTATAATTTGTTTGGTGTTTTCGCTTATTTGGTTGGCAAACATTCAGTGCATCCCTAATTTTAGTTACATTATTCTGCCAAAAAGAGACAAGAAGAGACTGTATTTATGACTCAGCAGTGAAGACTTTTATATTGAAAGAGACTGAAACAGGGCTGCACACAAGCAATTTATTTTTACTTTCAACAACACCTTGTAAGATGCAGCCAACAAATGCACTGAGTAGCACTGTCATCGGAAATCACACCTAACAGATGAAAGGATAGTATGACAAAGACGTCGCTTTCCGCAGCAGACATTCAGACTGTTTTATTGTGAATATAAGATTGATTTGAAAAATGAAAGCTGTATCAGATGCAGGTAACCACACTCGCTCAGTCTATTTCTCTCTCATAATACTCTTCTCTACATAATACCATGAGCCTTACAGTAAGCTTTCAATGAAGCAACATTCCTTTGTTACTAGTTCTAAAGTGACATTTTTTAATTAGTCAAGTCAAGTCAAGTCACCTTTATTTATATACCCCTTTTAACAATACAGAATTGTGACAAAGCAGCTGTACAGTATTAAATAGGAAATAGTGCAAAAGGGCAACAGTAAACACTCAATTTTCAGTTAAAGGCAGTTTATCATTGAATTCAATGTTCAGTTCAAATAGAATGCGTAATTAATTTGAAATTTGAATCTGTGGTGGAAGATAGTAGTTCCGGACAAAAGAGGGTTTTTAAAGACAATCAGTTGTTGTCTCTTTTTATTTACACTCTTACGACGTCGAACACAATATCACGCAAGTACCATTTTTCCTAAATTTGGAAAAAAAAAAAAAAAAAAAAAAAAAAAAAAAATTGTTATTTAATAAAAATCTAGTGTATACTTAGATTTGGGTTTGTGTTTACTTGACTTTAACAAGTGCAAAAACTCCACAATAATCTATCCAGAGGTGGTGATATCACCTTATCACTCTGAGTAGGACATAACTGCACTCTTTTATTTGTTGTCTGGCATCTATTCAGGCATATCTGTCATACTGACAAGACATGACCAATTACATCAAGTCTACAGCTTTGAGTGACAAGGCATTGGGGAAGGAGAGGTGACAGCATTGGCAGATATCTTTTAGTAACACTTCAACAAAATCTGATTTTTAAATCCTTCACACTTAATAAAGCTTCATATCGGCCTCAGTGACTGACAACTACCCCCCACCAAACCTATCCTCCACCTTTAGTGTACTACTGGCTATATTTATACTTTTGACCTTTTCTACTTGTCTGCATCCAGCTAGCTCTTCTGTCTCTTTATGTTTCGAGAGTAGGAGGCCACCATGGCACTCTTGTCTACTATGCAGAAAACAGCAGTGTTAATTATGCTATTCTTCTTCTAAGGATTAAGCTTGTTGACCACAGGGGTCGCGTTCACCACGATTGCGGCCGCTACCATTTCTGAGCTGAGCTGGCTGGAGAAGGATGTGCGGCCGTCAGTGGGCTTTTTGTGCATCAAGAGCTGTTGCGTTAGCTCTCCAAGAGAAAAAGGGGAGACAGGATTATCTACTTCAGTACATTTATGCATAATCAGTCTTTTCGTTCACTACAAATAAAACACTTCAGTTGAATGTGGAAGTAGGAAATTGGTTACAGCCGTATTAATGATCTATTTTGGAGCAATCATTTTCCTCCACTTAATACTAAAATAGCCTGACAAATTAATTAGAAAAGACTAATTGAATACACAATCCACTTTTTTTTTTCTGAAAAGAAACACCAGCATATAGGGATTTAATATAACAAAATCAACTGAGATTTATTTAAATTTCCTGCAGTCAACAAAAATTGGATGTCACACATAGTGGGATCAGTTTACGGTAAAGACATTTATATTTCAAATAAATGCATTTGAACTTCTCTTGATCAAATACTCCTGGAAGAATTTCATGGTCTAAAGGATCAGCATATTAGAATGATTTCTGAAGGATCATGTGACACTGAAGACTGGAGTAGTGGCTGCTTAAAACTTAATTTTACTGTTGTAACATATCAGAGCAAATTGGACAGCTTAAGATTTGATCAGAACATTGTTGAAACACAAGGAGCCGTATTCCATAAAGAGGCCCAAGCAGTAGGGTGTTTACCCACCATGCAAAGCATGCGATTGCGTAGGGCCCCGCGATTTCTCCCATAACGTTAACATGCCCCTGGGTATGACCGTAAATCAGATCCTAGCACCAGCCAGCCTGAAGCAAGCCTAACCAACCAACTCTTTCACAGCTTTTAACAGCTTGCAGCATTAACACAAAATAATACTTATTGATAATCCCAACTCAGGAAAAGTCAATTGTGGGGCAAGAAACCCAAGATTAATGATCAAAGAGACAACGCATCATGACAACCATGAGTAAAACCACAAGGAAAATCATTAGTAGAGACTTCCTTGTGTGGTTTATCCCCACCCAGGACAAAGACCAGAGTCATTCTAGACCTTTCGACCTGTTGTTCCTCACAGCACACGTCCTCACATTCACAGAAATGGTACAGAGACTGTCTTTTACATATGTAGACGCACCAAAATGATCTCAGATGGACTTATAAACGAATATCAGTCAATTGCATACACTGCATACACAGACATTTTTTGTCTTGTTTTCAGCCAAAATATCTAAAAATTCTTAAATCAAGAAGGATTTTCTAGACAAGTAAAAATAATCTTGTTTTCAGAAAATTAAGTCAAAATTAAGTGAGTTTTTGCTTAGAACAAGCAAAATAATCTGCCAATGCGGTAGGCAAATTAATTTTATTTTAAGCAGAAAACTAGATTATTTTGCTTACCCCATTGGTAGATTATTTTGCTTGTTTCAAGCAAAAACTTGACTTAAGTTTTACTTTTTTTTAAATGAAAACAAGACAGTAATTTTTACTTGTCAAGAAAATCCTTCTTGATTTAAGAATTTTTTTATATTTTGGCTGGAAACAAGACAAAAAAAATCTAAGTAAGAAAAGCATTTTTTTTTGCAGTGTAACTCTATATCATGTATGTAACCAACACATTTATATACATGGACTACTGTGTTCTAATTACTCATTGTGTATGTCATTTTGAATAACTATTGAATAGTTTATAGGTTTACAGGCATGTTTGGTATGCATTCTTGAAACATATCTATCAATCAATTCTTTGTAAGATGTATTATACTCTTGTTATAGAAACCATTGTCCAAATTACACTCTGCAAGAGCGTAAAATTTCGGACCATGTGACTAATAAGATAACATGTTGATTTATGTATTGGGAGGAGAAACATGGCAACGCAGAGAGCTAAGACAATGTCTGTTTGGTAAAGACACCATTTACCATCACTTTTTGCATTCTTCAAGTGCTCTTCTAACGTGTTTTGACCTGCACGCCCGCTGCTAACAACCATTAAAAGAAAAGCCATCTAGTCTTCTAGCCATCTAGTTACTTTAGTTTCTTTCCTTTTCCATTGACACTTTTGCACTTCCAGCCAATCAGCAACCTTGGGAAACCCCTTTCTGCAATGACGCTACACAAAGGAATTGACCTATCGGTAAGCCCCACCACCTTAGTTACTATTGCTCTCTCAGACAAACAAACAGAGTTCCTCACTGTCTTACAATCACTACTGTCAGTGTGAAAACCTTGTCCCATGATGTTTTTGCACAATTTTGGACACGGAAGGGCCACTCAAGTGGGAATTAAATATTCCAAGGAAGGTTAGCTAAAATATTTGAAAATAAATAAGCGGGAGAAGACTCATATCATGGTCGGCCGTCACAATCGCGGATGGCAACATGTAGGATCAACATTGTTCATGTATCACAGGGTATGATTAAATTAATGTACATTTAACCATTTTAATATGGAGAGACACTAAAATGTAGACCTTCGCTTATGTGTTTTTGATCTACACTGTACATGATGTGAGAACAGTTCGCTATTTAGGTTTGTACATTAGCATGGACTCACTAACTTTACCGTTAGCTAGGTTTAGCCAGAGAAACCTTGCTGAAGCACAAGATGACATTAACGTTCTGCTTGAGCAGATGAAAATAGTAACAGTGTATGACAACCAAACCTTTTTGTCTTCATTGGGATTGGGGTTGAATGCTTATAGGGACATTTAGCTCTGTTTTGTTTTGGTTTAGGAAATGTAATAAAATAAATTATACAAGTAAATTATACAAATAAATTATAAATCAGTAATACAAGTACCACAGGCACGTTGTTTTTCCATTTTTGTAGCATAAACACAATCAAACCAATGCGTGTAACATTAAGATGTCCGAGTTCCGCTCCCTGTGCAACTGATACTGCCATTGGCTCATCTGTGTTTGAGGGGAGGGGCTTACCGATAGGTTAATTCCCTAACACAAAGGCAACGCAAGTACAACTGAACTGGTGTATTTAATATAAAGTTTAATAGCCTCATTGAGAAACTCAGTGTGAGGGTTAATTAGAAGATTGATGGTTGTTCAGGTCTAAGCAACTGCATATATTGCTATAAAATTATTATTTTATTATTTTCACTCTCCTAAACTCATTCCTTCCTCACTTTCTCTCTTTCTGCAACTTGTGTGAATGTGTGAGCATGTGTCTGTGTTAGGTTAGTTTATGTCTTAGATTTACCCAATAATGTCTTATTTATATTGAAAAGAGAAGTATGTTGTGTTTTGTGCTTACAAGTTAATGTTTTATACTGCCGACCTTGTTACCATGCTATTAAATAGTGTTTTCACTATATTTTGGATATTAATATCCATTGCAGAGCTGATGTTAGATGGCTCATTTAATGAATCGTGGGCCAACTCAGTGATCAGCCGTAGAACAGTGATTCTGTCCAAATTCCCTAGGAATTCATAATTAATTCCATTTGAGCTAAATTGACCTGTTCCCTTGCACTGTCATAACAAAAAACATTGACATTTTAAAATATATTACAACAAACATTAAAAAAAGAAAGGCATTTTATATTCCATTTTTTTTTTTTTTTTTTAAATATATTCATTTAGTATATTAATCTTATTTTTATAAGCCTTTAATGCGAAAACTTTGCTAACCTCAAATGGAAGTGAAACATCAATTTATATTCGACTGAAAAACACCCCGCTTTCTCATTTCACAAGTCAGCCACACTCCATGACACACATCAACAACAAGTCTTTGTTAGATGAGTTACACATTCAGTGGAGCAGTTTTTGCCATGTATTGTTTTATGATATCATTCTAGCATTGAAGAACACAATGTTTTTTTCCACATTGTGAGAGAAAGATAGAGAAAGAGGGAGAGAGAGGAAAGTTTTGGCACACTGTTAAGAGCTTGGCCCAGATGCCTCACACAACTGACAGCTGCATGTGAGGACGATCCATTTAACTAATAGACTGATATTTAAATGCATCTGTTCTAGTGCAGGAGCTGATCGGGAGCCAAGCCATGGCGCGTCGTGGCTGGGAAAAAATGCTGACATTTTCACGCCGGCAGAAATAGACAATGTAAAAATAGGTGATGGGCTTTCATTAAATCACATTACCATAAAAATGCAGTAACGCTTACTGGTGACATTTCCACAACTGGAGAAAATGTTTTTCACGCTAGCTTTTCTTTCCTTCTGTCTTTGCTGCTCTTTCTCTCTCGATTGTCTTTTTATAAACAAAAGTGAAAAGTTGAACTCGTTATGCAAAAACAGGATAATTACGTCTCTTCTGAAAATCGTTAATGTCATGATCTTCTCACGATGTTGCACATGTGTGCATGTAATCTGTGGGTGGCACTCACTCGAAGCTCTTCACACTCTCAAGTCATTGTATTGATGGATTCTGTTTTATCACCAGGTGACCCAGTCTTCACCATCACCCTTCTTTGTGCAGTTTTGTTACATGCTTTTTTGCCCGCGTTCCTTCGTATATAATATTCTTTTTATTTGATGCTTACATATGCATGAGTCATACCCTCCACCTTCAGCATGGTGCTTTATGCTGCATTTGCTTCTCTTATTGGTGAGAAACAGAAGGAGAAATGGGGGACCATGCTCATATGCCAATACAACTAATCGACATCGCTTGGTATGCATGGAAGAGGCTGAGCCATCGTGTTATAAATTGGCATGTGGCTGCTAGCCAGGGCTGAAGTGCATTAGTCAAACGGCCTGCATGTAATAAAATGTAGGGGTGGGGGTTCGGAGGAGGGGCAAGGCTCTTGCTAGATTGAGATCTTAAAAAGGCTACCCGCCGAACAATATATTTGGACGGCAAACCCGAGCTCAATCCAGTCGGCCAGATCCTATCAGCGCACCATCTTAGGTGAGGCTAAATTAGATGACATTCACTTTGACAAATAATTTCCCCCCTCCTGTGCATATAAAAACCGCTGGGCTCTCACATCTTTAAATTGGACTCAGATGAGAGGGGAGGCAAAGGTATAGATAGAAGAGTTAAAGCCTTTCAGAGAACATAAAAGTGCATGTGGAGAAGGAGTTGTACATAACAGCATCCATACTTGGAGGTGTGATGTGGAAAAGCGTTGTTGTCCATGAGATTAACAACTGAGCCGAGCTGCGTTTTCCAAAAGCAACTACGGTCGCAAGTTCTATTGTTACAAACAGAGTTCAACGGAATTGTGACCATACAATGCTAGCTAACAAACGCACCGCTAATCAGAAATTTTAAGCAACAAAATGGAGGAAAAGATTAGGTAGAAACTCAAAAGCTGTAACGGATTTTACTCAGGCAAGTCGAAGTTGATGAGTGCAGTTTATCATATAAATAAAAATTATGGAGAATGAGAACAAAACAGTACACTGTAGACATGATGTGAATTAAATCGATTAGAGTGCCCCTATTGTGGATTTTTGAAAATTACCTTTCATGCAATGTGTAACACAGCTCTAAGTGAATGAAAACATCCTGCAAAGTTTAAAATCTGTGTATAAACTAACCGAGTCACCTCTGAATCATTTCAACTAGTCTTTTTTAAAAGAATCCCAAGCATCAACATGAAACACTAGCATATTGCCCGCCCACTTGTTTGCGCACACAGACACAGGAAAACTTGGACCCCTTGAATCCCTCAAACACTGTAGTGGATTCCTTTAGCATCATGTCGAGAAAACGCTGTGCTCTGCACTGTAAGGGTAAATCTGTAAGGGCTTTTAGGGTATGTCTAAAAATTTCATTTTCTCCTCTAACTTCAAAAAGGTCCTACATCGCTACAAGTACCGACCCAGTGTTTACAAAGTGAACGTGCAAGGAGGGTCAAACACCCTTTACAAAAAAGGTAAAACAGCGATGTAGGATTATTTTGAAGGTGGAGGAGAAAATGTGATGGGAGTTTTCCGACATAACTGTCTTGAACCGGAGTGCACTCTGTGCAGAGCTAGTCAAGATGAGCATTTGTGTATACATATTATTATTTTTTAAAGAAAATGACAGATTGTTTCACTAGATCAGATCCTTATTCCTTGGCTGGGGTCGTTTAGAGCCCTTTGAAACTGCACTGAAACTGGATTTTTAATCCATTGAGCACAATTGAAGTCACTATATGGAGAAAAATCCTGTAATGTTTTCCTCAAAAACAAAACAAAACAAAACAAAAAAAAAAAATCATAATTTAGTTATGGAGGAATCCGGAGACGTTGGATCCATCTGCAACAACTTTATTTTAAACACAAACGATATCGGCAGGCAATGGTCAACAACAGCAGACTGGTGTAGTGAAGGCAGAGCAAACGGGGTAGTCAGAGTCCATGCAAAAGGTCGGGGCAGGCGGCGATCAAAGGGAATAGTCCGAGGAGATAGCGAGGGTCGATGAAGGGCAGGCAGCAGAGATTCACATACACGATAAACAGTCCGGTTGGCAACGGGTAAGCAGTCCGATAGGTAAACGCTCGGGATTGATAGCATAACTAACAAAACTTCGCAGAGAACTGGCGGGCGCGACGCTCTAAAATGGCCGACAAACAAGAGTGAACCGGAGGGACCCGGAACCGGAAGTGGAGCCCCAGGCACGGGATTGTGGGAAATGTAGTGACTAGAACTCCGGAGAGGGCTCCCGCTGGCGGGGAGAAGAGGGAGCCACAGAGACCGTTCTTGTAACAGAGCCCCCTGCGAGTGCCTCCTGGCACGAGGAGGTAACCGGCGCCGGGGTCTACCCCTTCCGCGGGGTCCCGGTCGATCTGGGTGTGATGCGTGGAAGTCCGTGGTGAGAGAAGGGTCGAGGATATCTTCGGCAGGTACCCAGGACCTCTCCTCGGGGCCAAAGTCCTCCCAGTCGACCAGGTACTGAAGACGACCCCTCCGCGCCGGGAGTCCAGAATGGTGTTCACTCGATAGACCTCCTCGCCATCGATGATCAGGGGGGTAGGTCCCTGCGGAGCGGTCCCCTCTAGGTTCTCCACTCCCTCCGGGCGGCCAGCGGGCTTTAACAGAGACATATGAAAGGTGGGTGAGATACGGTATTCTGGTGGGAGTTCTAGTCTAAATGATACTGGGGTTATCTGACGACTGATTCGGAAAGGACCCACGTACCTGGGGCTTAGTTTTTTGCTGGGTAGACGTAGGCGTAGATCCCGGGTGGAGAGCCAGACCCATTGTCCTGGTTCGTAGGAAGGCCCGGGCGGCGTCTCCGATCGGCCTGTGTCCGAGCTCGACGGACGGCCCGTTGTAGATGAACATGGGCCCGGTTCCAGGTCTCCTCGCTCCGTTGGAACCAGGAGTTGACTGCAGGTAGATCAGAAGGCTCCCCGGACCAAGGGAACAGGGGGGGCTGGTATCCTAGAATACACTGAAACGGAGTGAGGTTAGTGGAGGGTTTGCGTATGGAGTTCTGGGCGTATTCTGCCCATAGGAGGAAACGGCTCCAGTCCTCCTGGTGGTCTTGACAGTATGAGCGTAGGAACCTGGTCAACTCCTGGTTCAGCCTCTCGACTTGTCCATTGGCCTGAGGGTGGTAGCCCGAGGTAAGGCTTACATTGACCCCCAATAGGTGGAAGAAGCTGGACCATAACCTCGAGGTGAACTGGGGGCCTCGATCGGATACAATGTCCTCTGGGAGACCATAAAAACGAAAGACGGAGTTGCACAAGGCTTCTGCGGTCTCCATAGCGGTGGGGAGCTTGGGAAAGGGGATGAGCCGACAACCCTTGGAGAAACGATCAATGACTGAGAGGATGGTGGTCTGACCGTGGGAGGAGGGAAGATCAGTGATGAAGTCTACGGCAATGTGGGACCAAGGGCGGTTAGGGACCGGGAGAGGCTGCAGAAGGCCGGCAGGAAGTTGATGAGGGGTCTTGGAGGTGTTGCATACAGAACAGCTTTTAACAAAAGTGATGGTGTCAGCACGAAGGGATCGCCACCAGAAACGGTTGCGTAGCAGCTCGATGGTGGCTTCTATCCCAGGGTGGCCGGAGCTGGGAGTACAATGAACCTCTGATAGGACTCGAGGACGCAGATGAACCGGGACGTAGGTCAAATCAGCGGGGCAGTCGACTGGAGGAGGGTCCTGAGCCTGTCCCTCAGTGATCTCAGTCATTATATCCCAGGTTACAGGGGCCAGAATGACAGACGTGGGCAGAATGGTCTCTGGTGGCGTGGTGGTGTGGTCGGGTTCGTGGATGCGCGAGAGGGCGTCCGCCTTGGTGTTCTGCGAACCGGGTCGATACGTTATTTCGAAGTGGAAGCGGGTGAAGAACAGCGCCCATCTGGCCTGACGGTGATTGAGAACCTTGGCGGAGCGAATATATTCAAGGTTTCTGTGATCGGTTAGGATGGTAAATGGATGTCGTGCACCCTCCAGCCAGTGCCGCCACTCTTCCAGGGCGAGTTTGATGGCCAACAACTCCCTGTTGCCGACGTCGTAGTTTCGTTCTGCGGGGCTGAGCTTGTGAGAGAAGTAAGCGCAGGGAAAGGTCTTGGGGGGTTGACCCTGTCGTTGAGAGAGCACAGCCCCCACGCCGGTACTGGAAGCGTCTACCTCGACGAGGAAGGGCAGGTTGGGATCTGGGTGGTGTAGAATGGGTGCGGTGGTGAACCTCTGGCGAAGCTCGTCGTAGGCCTGGATGGCAGAAGGGGTCCAGGTGAGACGAGTCTTACCCTGTTTCAGCATAGACGAGAGTGGAGCTGCCACGGTGCTAAAGTTACGGATGAACCGGCGGTAGAAGTTTGAGAAGCCTAGGAAGCGCTGCAGTTCCTTGATGGTTCTGGGGCGTGGCCAGTTGCGAACCGCATTCACCTTGGTCTCATCCATGGCGACCCCCTCTGGGCTAATGACGTAGCCGAGGAAGGATATGCTCTGCTGATGGAACTCGCACTTCTCCTCCTTAGCATACAGTTGGTGTTCTATGAGGCGCTGAAGAACGGCCCGGACATGTTGAACGTGATCAGAGTAGGAGTTCGAATAAATCAAGATGTCGTCAATGTAAATGATGACCCATCGGTTCAGCATGTCCCGAAACACGTCGTTGACGAAGGCCTGGAAATAAGAAGGACTATTGGCCAGGCCGAAGGGCATTACCTGGTACTCATAGTGCCCAGTGGTTGTGGAGAAGGCTGTCTTCCACTCGTCCCCCTCACGGATTCTGATGAGGTTGTATGCAGATCGTAGGTCCAATTTGGTGTAGATCTTGGCCGAGCGTAGCTGTTCCAAGGCTGGGGGTACCAGCGGGAGTGGATAGCGGTACTTTATGGTGATGTCGTTGAGAGCGCGATAGTCGATGCACGGGCGCAGTCCACCATCCTTCTTCTTCACGAAGAAGAACCCAGCTGAAGCAGGAGAGGTTGAGGGACGGATGAAACCCTTGGCAAGCTCCTCCTTGATGTACCGATTCATGGCCTCCGATTCTGGCTGCGAAAGAGGGAAGATGCGTCCCTTGGGAGGGACGGCCCCGGGAAGGAGATCTATGGCGCAGTCCCCCGGGCGGTGAGGAGGTAGCTGGGTCGCCTTGGTGGTGCTGAAGGCCTCAAGGAGATCCTGGTACTCGGCTGGTATGGGATCTTTGAGTTCGGTGGAGGTTGGCGTGGAGTTAGCTTGGTGGATAGGCTGAAGACAATGTTGCTTGCAGTGAGGGGACCAATGAGCGATGGTGCCTGCTGACCATGAGATGATGGGCTCGTGGTGGTTAAGCCATGGAAATCCGAGGATGATTGGTGTGCGGGGGGAAGAAATAATGAAAAACCGGATGGTTTCTTGGTGATGCGGCTCTAAGCAGAGGATGAGGTCATCGGTGGTGTGTTCAACTCTGCCGGTCCCTAACGGTCTCCCGTCAAGGGCGGCCACTGCCACAGGTGGAGCACAAGAGAGAATAGGCAGACGGTTAGTGTTGACAAAGTCCCTGTCTATGAAGTTTCCGGCGGCACCGGAGTCTATTAGTGCTGTAGTCTTCACAGAAATGTCCCTGGTCTTGAGAATTACAGGTACTTCACATTGACTAAGATGAAGATTACCAGAACTCACCGAGGTTGGTGGACGAGGTGGTCGGGTGGGGCAGGTGGCTCGGAGATGACCCGGCTGTCCACAGTACAGACAGAGATGATTCCTGATTCGTCGCTCCCTCTCCTCCACGGTCAGTTTAGTTGCTCCCAGCTGCATGGGTTCCGGAACGGTCGCGATGGGTGGTTGGGTCGGGGGTTGGGAGGTAAAGGTTCGGCCAGGTTTGCGGGCGCGCATCACGTTGTCGATCCGGATCGAGAGGTCGATATACTGGCTGAGCGTTAGCCCCTCGTCACGGCATGCTAGCTCCACCTGGAGGTCCTGGTTGAGTCCCTTACGGTAATGTAGTTTGAGGGGGCCATCATTCCAACCACTCTGGGCCGCCAGCGTACGGAAATCTAGCGCGTAATCGGCAGCTGTACGTCGTCCCTGCTTCAAAGCCACAATTTGCTCCCCCGCCTCGCTGCTCTCTGGCTTGGGCTGAAATACCTCCTTAAAGCTCTGTAGAAATGTAGCAAACGAGGGAAAAGCGGGCCGTCCCACATCCCAGACCGCGGTGGCCCACTCTAAAGCTCTACCAGTGAGAAGGGAACAAACGAAAGCAATCTTACCCTCATCAGTAGGATATAGATGCGGCTGCTGGCTGACAAACAGGGTGCATTGGAGAAGAAACCCCTTGCATTTGGATGGCGCACCGTCGAATTTCTCCGGGAACGCTAGCCGGGGCTCGCGGTGATGGGCGCGGCCGCCGCGGGTGGAATGGCGGCCGGAGGTGGAGCGGGAGGGGTCGCGACCTGCAACCCCGTATGGCCTGAACAAGCTGCTCGGTGAGTGCGGAGAGGTGATCCAATTGTTGCTGGTGACGCGTCAGAACAGAGGCTTGAGCGGATACTTCTGACGCGATCTGGCTCGTTGTCGCTGGATCCGTTGGTGGCGAAGTTTTCTGTGACGCAGTTATGGAGGAATCCGGAGACGTTGGATCCATCTGCAACAACTTTATTTTAAACACAAACGATATCGGCAGGCAATGGTCAACAACAGCAGACTGGTGTAGTGAAGGCAGAGCAAACGGGGTAGTCAGAGTCCATGCAAAAGGTCGGGGCAGGCGGCGATCAAAGGGAATAGTCCGAGGAGATAGCGAGGGTCGATGAAGGGCAGGCAGCAGAGATTCACATACACGATAAACAGTCCGGTTGGCAACGGGTAAGCAGTCCGATAGGTAAACGCTCGGGATTGATAGCATAACTAACAAAACTTCGCAGAGAACTGGCGGGCGCGACGCTCTAAAATGGCCGACAAACAAGAGTGAACCGGAGGGACCCGGAACCGGAAGTGGAGCCCCAGGCACGGGATTGTGGGAAATGTAGTGACTAGAACTCCGGAGAGGGCTCCCGCTGGCGGGGAGAAGAGGGAGCCACAGAGACCGTTCTTGTCTATTCTACCAATGCAAGTATGGTTCAGCTTTTGTTTAACATATTTCATTTTCAACCTGAGCCTGGGACAAAAGGTCCAGTTGTTACCCTTTTTTCAGCAGTCCTGCTGACAACATCCTGTTCCTAAATATGCTGATAATGTGAAACTATGTCTGGATGTTTTGGAGAGCAACTTCAGCCCTGTAATGCTCTCGATTTATAATACATTGTCTTTAGATGAATCTTTGGAAAATCTGTAATTCATCATCATAATCCCTGCATCCATTCTTGCAGAAAGCACATTTTCAGTACATACTGAATATGCATTTGAATTCCCTGCTTCTTTGTAACACTTTGGCTGATAATAGATTTAAAGTAGGCGACAAGCATGGCCATTTGTAAAGGCATCCATTCTGAACTGCCCTGTAAAATGTAAAGGGCTTGTTGGACTCTGCCAGTCTAAATCACACTATTCTGGCCAAGCTCTCTTTAGAACCAGCATGAGGGGCAGTTGGGTTTTTGATTTCTGTATTTTGAAATGCTTGGCTGTAAGTTTAAGGCACTCTGCTATATTCCTGGATTTGGTCTCCAACAGAGACTCGACGGGAAAGATCCAGTCTGCTCTACTAGCCTGAGAAACACAGGCAGCATCCAACAAAGAGGAGGCAGGAAATCAGCATGGCTTTGAAGCATAATTGGTGTGAATCAGCAATGCTTCTATGCAGTTTCTCAGCCTAGGCAAACTACTGCAACGTAGATTTTGTTGACCACGACACTGCGGTGTAGATGTCATTTCTGTTGCAAAATGCAGTTCAGAGGAATTACCATTTTGAAAGCCTGCCAAAAGTGATGAACAAATTGTCCTTGCTAAAATCACGGTTTTAGAAAATGCAGCCAAAAAAAAAAAAGGAAAACCATGGAAAAAGAAGATAAACAGTAGCGACAACTTTTGAGACTGAAAATTACATTAATTAATTCAAATCCAAACTTGGCTCCTCTTTATTTACACTAGATAAACTTAAAGATTTTACTAAATCTTTGACGCAGTTTCAGGATATTCCCATGGGAAAGTCATGGGTATTCTGACGGATAACTGTATACATTGAAATGGGCTAGAATCCCACCAAAGCATGTATTTATTATCCATTTGAGATTTAAATATATATATATATATATATATATATATATATATATGAATGATGATGATGCATGGTTTTTGAGAGTTGTTGTTGTGGCCATAAGATCTTACTTTTTTGTCTAAATCTAAACTTTCTTTAAAAAAAAAAAAAAAGCTGATGAAAATGTTGAGAGATACAGTATCTCACAAAAGTGAGTACACCCCTCATATTTCAGCAATCATTTTAGTATATCTTCTCAAGGGACAATACTATAGAAATGAAACGTGGATATATTTTAGAGTAGTCAATGTGCAGCTTGTATAGCAGTGTATATTTACTGCCCCCTAAAAATAACTCAACATACAGTCATTATTGTCAAAACAGCTGGTAACAAAAGTGAGTACACCCTAAGTGAACTTGTCAAAACTGTGTCCAAAGTGTCAATATTTTGTGTTAAACCATTGTTATCTAGCACTGCCTTAATCATTCTGCACATGGAATTCCCCAGAGCTGCACAGGTTGTTGCTGGGATTCTCTTCAAATCCTCTATTATGACATCATGGAGCTGCTGGATGTTAGACACATGGTGCTTCTCCACCTTCCGCCTGAGGATGCCCCATAGGTGCTCAATACGGTTCAGGTCAGATCACCTTTACCTGCACCTTCCTCAGCAAAGCAATTGTCATCTTGGTAGTGTGTTTGGGGTGATTATCATGTTGTTAAACTGCCGTTCGGCATAGTTGCTCAAGGGAAGGCATCATATTCTGCTTCAGAAATGTACAGTACATAATGGAATCCATGTTTCCCTCAATGAACCACAGCTCCCCAGTACCAGCAGCACTCATGCAGCCCACGACCATGATGCTACCACCACCATGCTTGACTGTAGGAGAGACACCAGGGCATCACCACACATGCTGGACACCATCTGAGCCAAACAAATTTATCTTAGTCTCATCAGACCATAGGACATGTTTCAAGTAATTCATGCTCTTGGACAGGCTGTCTTCAGCAAACTGTTTGCGGGCTTTCTTGTAAGCCAGCTTCAGAAGAGGCTTCCTTCTCGGATGACGCCAATGCAAACCGATTTGTTGCAGTGTGCAGCATATGGTTTGAGCACTGACAAGCGGACCTTCTAGTTCTGCAGCCTCTAAAGCAATGCTGGCAGCACTCATGCATCTGTTTTTTGAAGCCAGGTTCTGCACCTGACGCACAGAACGAGTACTCAACTCTGTTGATCAACTCTTGCGAGGCCTATTCTGAATGGAACCTGTCTTGGAAAACCTCTGTATGACCCTGGCCACAGTACTGTAACTCAGTTACAGGTTGTTACTGAACCTCTTATAGCCTAAGCCATCTTTGTGGAGAGCAGCAATTCTAAATCTCAAATCTTCAGAGAGTTCTTTGCCATTAGGTGCCTTGTTGAACATCCGGTGGTCACTATGAGAGAATTGTACTCAAAGCACCAAATTTGAACTGCTCTAATACAAGATACACAACTTTGTATGGTCTTGTCAAGCAGTCAAAAACATGAGCATGATGGACATGTGGCTTTGCATGATTAAATGACATAGTGCTATTATCACTTAGGGTGTACTCACTTTTGTTGCCAGCTATTTTGACAATAATGGCTGTATGTTGAGTTATTTTCAGGGGGCAGTAAATATACACTGCTATACAAGCTGCACATTGACTACTCTAACATATATCCAAGTTTCATTTCTATAGTATTGTTCCTTAAGAAGATATACTAAAAATGTTGCTGAAATGTGAGGGGTGTACTCACTTTTGTGAGATACTGTATTAACCTTCCTACATGCATATGTCAAAACATTGTTTATTTTATTGTATTTTATGATTTTTTCATATACTTTGCATATTAAAATACAAAGCAGAAAAGAATACATCAAAAATACTAAGAATACTAATTTAATAAATTAAGATTTTACATTAATTACATTTATAATGTTATAGTTTGCTTATTTGCAACTACATAATCTTTTATTTTATTTTATTATTAGTTTTTTTAAGAGGCTTACTGTGTGCATTAGTATCCAATAATGCTGAATGCTACTTTTAATTTGTTACATAAAAAGAGACTGTTAATATTTGCTTTTCTAATGAATATGGAAACATAATGGATCATATTTGTCAAGTTATGCTGGTCTATTAGCCTAACATAATGCATAATACACAAAGTAATTAATAGATAATCAAGGTATTCTCCTCGATAGTGATGATCTGGCAGCCATACAGCCAGACAGAGGTAAATAATGCAGCCTAATGGCTTCGGTCTCCAGTTTAAATAGTCCATTCCGGCTTCTTGCTGATGTTTTAGCTTGCTTCCACTACAAATATTACTAGTCAGTTTATTAGAGAACATGTAAGGCTGTATGCAAACGCTTACCGACTACAATTTGCTAATTGGGCTCTTGTTCCACATTCTGAAGGCTTTACTGGCAAAGTAATGTAGTGCTTACTCAAGTCTGTGTTGAGCAAAGCTTGTTTTTATAGACGCTAGCAGCAACATCAGCAAATCCAGAATGACTCACTCTAGTGCTTTGACAGAGCTGCTTAACTTTGCTGTTAGGAAACACACACACTCAACCATCTACATATGAATAAAATGAGTTTGTCCTAAACGACAGAATATACAGTAACAGCCATAAAACCTTTACATGGCTTAATAGCAGAATTGTTGGCAGAAATCATTCCCTGCAAAGTGTGGTGTAACATTACCCTTATGTTACATGACGTGACATTTGTGTCACAACAGATTGTGTCAAACCGTTGCACTTTAGGCTGAGGCAGTGTATGCTTTCATAAGGCACTAGTGCGGTTGATGTCACTTGACACTGGATGCGGTCATAAGATATCAATAGCAATGGAGACCCTAATAATAATGGCGGCTTGACTAGCATGAAGACCCAAGCAAATAGACTGCTGCAGGGATATAGCATATTTTTGGAGGCCAAAATCTGGAAACAAGCTAGCATTTTAGCACTTCGGTTTCATCGCCCAAAGTCATTGGGTTTTTTGGTTAAATGCCTGAAATAAGGTCTGTGGTTAACACAAGCTTGAAATACTTATTCTACAACATAAAATACATCAGATGTGTTTTTTTTTGTAAAGCATTTACTTGTCTTGGTCACTAACAAGTGGCTAAATGAGACTAGCACAGATGTTGCCGAGACATTAAACTTTAAAAAGGTAAACACATCTACTCACTTGTCTGTTTTAACAGCCTCATTGCGATAATAACTGTGCTCTTGTAAAGTATTCTAACTCAAAATTTCATAACATTTATTTTTATGTATTTATTTATTTTTTAATAAAGATTGATAGAGTTGTCATCAAGGAATAGTTCACCCAAAAATGAAAATTCTGTGATTAGTTACTCACCCTCATGTTGTTCCAAAAGACCTTTGTTAATCTCAAACACAAATTAAGGTATTTTGGATCAATTCCAAGAGCTTTCTGGGCCTGGGAACGTTTTAGTTGCATTATGTAGAGTCAGAATTAATTTCGTCAACGAAAACTATGATGGAAAATGTTCGTTGACAAGCTTTTTTCCCATGACGAAGACAAGACGATAACGAGATGACAATGAGGTCAATAAACGAAAACTAAGTCTATGTCAACATGCAGTTTCGTTTGACAAAAAAGGCAAGACTAAAATGTATTCAAAAAATAAAAAGTTTACCAAAAATCTCTCTATTTTCGTCAAAGAAAAGGAGATCAAATATTATTGCAGACTACTTCACACGTCTCTACTACGCAAGCTTTCGTGTGTGGTTGCCAGATAACACGAGTTCAAATCCCCGAATCAGAGCTTCACTGTTACAAGTATACTCTTTCGGCCCGGTGTTTTGCTTGACAATGATTTGAAAACATTGACAAACAAGCTGAAGTTTAACGATCTAAATGTCAGAATTGGGAGAAATAAATTTGCAGTTCTGAGTTGTTGTTTTTTTTTTTTTTTTTTTTTTTTCCTCACAATTGCAACATTGTATCTCTCAATTCTGACTTGTTTTCTCGCAGTTGCAAGTTATAAAGTCCAGTTCTGAAGAGAAAAAAAAGACAAAAGAAAAATATGTTCACAGAATTGCGAGTTTATATCTCACACTTCTGATTTTAGTCAGAATTGTGAGATAACAAGTTGCATTTTTATTATTTTATTATTATTATTATTATTATTATTTATTCAGTGGTGGAAATGGGCTTCCGTAACATTGGGACGCAGACTAAGACTAAACCAAAAATGGCTGCCAAAATAAATGAATTAATTAACGGTTAATTAAACATAATCTTATTGCTAAATTGTCAAGTTTTCTTAGACTAAAACTAGACTAAAATACTTTAGATTTTCTTTGACTAAAAATAGACTAAAATGTTGAGACTTTTAGTCGACTAAAACTTGACTAAAACTAAACTGGATGAGGTTGACTAAATATGATACAAACTAGAAAGGACATTTAACATGGGACCAAGACTAAGACTAAAATTGAAAATAGCTGATAAAATTAACACTAGTCAAAAAGCTTTTTGATTTTTATGAAAAATATCTTAATTTGTGTTCCACAGATGAACGAAGGCCTTACGAGTTTGGAACGACAAGTGGGTGAGTAATTAATGACAGAATTTTCATTTCTGGGTGAGCTAACCCTTTAAGGGTGCTAACATTGACATCATGCAACCATGATGTTTACAGTAGTTCTTTTCTAGCCTATGTTTAGCCTAACAGTCTATTTAGGCTTTAAAATTCATAAAAGTTTTGTTCATTTTTGAAGATTATCATGATGAGTAAAAAACAACTTTTGCTGGTTGCAGAGCTTATTTTCTGCAATAATTCAAAAGTCAACGGAAGAACCCTATTCGTTTTTTTTCCCAAAAATCACTCCGTCACTGCAGCACTGTGAATACATACAAATGCACAAGATAATCAATATCACTGTGGGTCTACGTATGTGTTGGCATGTGTTGCACTGCATGCTTTTAGAATTATAATCAGCTATCAAAACACACAGATCTACTCTTTAGTCCAGACGTACACACACACGGGAACACAAACAAAAACCACACAGTGCAGTTGTTTGCTGGATGAGCAATATTGCCAACACATTAGATTGGGGCCCGTCGGCCGCTGGCTCTATGGATTTATGCTTCATCACCAGGCTGTATCTCATAGCGTTGATTATAATTCCCAGAAGCCCTTAATTAAACGATGTGCATGAGAGCATTTTTCCCTTCTTCTTTATTTATTTCGGAATGAGCACAGCATAGATTTACTGACCGTCCAGAGGAGTGCTAGCGAGCCAAACACAGCCAGCTTCTATAAATTAGCAGGGCTTTGAAACGCAGTCCAACAAGAGCCTCTTATTTTTGTTGTGATATCTCTTTCTTTTCTTTACGGTTATCATGGATATAGTAAAAGTTATCCGATTTATGGAACTACTGTGGCTTGTTTACGCAGACATTGTAGGTAATGCAGAATGCAGAGAAGACATATGGAGTCGGCCTGCTAATAAAAAGTACACGTGGTTCCTTAATCAGCTTAAATCAACTGAGTGTGCATATACAGCATTGCTTTAATTGACCATTTAGTTGACTTACAGCATTTGTCAGCACTAGCATAGCAATAACACCTTCTCATATTTCCCCTTATAGAGCGCAGGCTGTACCTTTGGAGCCAGGAGTGCCAACATTACCGGAAAGTACCATCCTCTACACCCCCACCTCATTCCCTCTCCCCTTATTCTCTTCCTTTCCATTCCATTAGCCTCTATCCGAACGATTCCAGCCCATTAAATGAAGACGTGATGAAATGTATTGGATTTACTTGAGGATAATGTCCTTTTCTCCAACTGTGATTCTCCCTACAGCCAAGCCAGACACTGGATGCATTTATTTTCACTGCTAATTGATCGGAGCATTCTCGGAGGACTACACACAGCTGAATCTGTGGAGCTAGTATGTGTGGATTTGACGGAGTTGTCCATTCGTATGTCAAAATTGCTCTTGGCTCTAATTCAGATTCACGTTTGTGTGCGTATGTGTGTGTGCGTGCTGATTTTGGATCATTGAATCACGATAGAGTGTAATGAGCCTCAAACTGCTATTTTGTTTGCATGATGAGAGGAAATTAAAGAGTGGGATTTCAAATCCTTTTAATGGAAGCTGAACTGATGAATCAGTCAGCTGAGGGTTATCGGTTTAATAATATTGGAGTTATTTATGTTTGGTGCAAGCTGAAGCGAGATGGAGTGGATGTGAGATGTGAGGTGTATGTTTTTACTGTCTCTTGCTCTTTCAAAAATCAGCTCTATAACTATAACATTTCTATATGGAAAACCAACACATCTGTACATATTTATAAAAATTTTTTTTGGTTATTTTAAACTGCATTTAGACATTAAAAGACAATTTAGAAAGCATAACAATTATTAATAAAACATAAATATGTGCATTCATATGTAATGAACTAAATCTACATTTAACCCTTAAGATACATTTAACCCAGTTTTTAAGAATATTACTAACTTAATGCTTAAAAATAAAACATTGATTGATTGATTGATTGACTGATTGATTGATTGATTGATTGATTGATTGATTGACTTACTTCCTTGCTTACTTTTTGGGATAAAATTGTTAAATTATTGTAAACATTATCTTGAAAGGTTATTGAGTGAATTATTTAAATTATGTAATTGTTTTTGCCATGAATATCATCAGTATTGCCAGATGCTGCTACAAAAATAATAAATAAATAAATAAACCAAAATTAGTTTTAATTTTAATTAGTATTTTGTTTTTGAAATAACGTATATTGTTATAAATATCATTAACCCTAAAGTGTAACCAACTACTTTATTAACTTCCTAAAGTGCCAAACTAAGTGTAAAAATCAAGTCCATAGACACTTATGATAGCTGGATCTGGCAACACATATAGCCATTGAGGCTGACATGGTATTAAATAAATAAATAAATAAATGTTTATTTATTTATTTATTTATGCATTAATAAATAAATTAATTAATTAATTAATTAATTCATTTACTTTTTTAAATAAAATTGTTAAATTATTGTAAATATTATCTTGAAAGGGTATTGATTGAATTGTTTAAATAATGTAATTGTTTTTGCCACGAATATAATTGCTGTTTCCAGATGTCGGTATGAAAACAAAACAAAACAAAAAAAAAAAAAAAAAAAAAAAAAAAAAAAAAAAACTGAAAAATAAACTAAACCTAGTTAAAATTTTGTTTTGGAAATAAAATAAAGTAAATAGCTAACTAACTATATTAACTTCCTGAAATGTCAAATTAAGTGAAACACACAAACAAACAAACAAAAACAAGTCCACATATGCTTATATTAGCTAGATCTGGCAACACAGATAGACATTGCTGCTGACATGGCATTAAATAAATGAATAAATTTGTTTGTTTAATACTGTTTGTTTGTTTATTTATTTGTTTATTTATTTAATTACTTTTTGAGATAAAATTGTTAAATTATTGTAAGCATTGAAAGGGTACTGACTGAATTGTTTGAATGATGTAATTGTTTTTGCCATGAATATCATCGGTGTTGCCAGATGTTGATACGAAAACAGTAAAAATGGAAAAATAAATAAAATAGACCAAAATTAGTTTTGGAAATAAAATAAAGTATATCATTATAAATATCATAAACTGCAACCTACTTTATTAACTTCCTAAACTGTCAAATTAAGTGGAAAAACAAGTCCATAGACACTTATAATAACTGGATCTGGCAACACAGATAGCCATTGCTGCTGACATGGCATTAAATACATACATACATACAATTTTTAAATACCTCGTTTGTTCATTTATTATTAAACGACTAAAGTGTAAGTGATCAGTTGGCAGGATGAAGACTGTTTAAATATCTCTACCAGCCCAACACCACAACACTGGCTCAACCATTAATGTGTTTAGGGCAGGACTATTTCTTTGACCAACCAATGGAAGACATGTAAGATGGACACAGAGACACAGAAATTACCTCAGTTATGTAAAGCATTTATTATTATCTATTACTTTATCTTTTTTTTTTTTTTTGGTCTAGCATTGCTATGTCTTCCGAAGCATTCATACATGATCTAACAAATTTCTCAGAAGCATGGCCATTGTTTGAGGATAAAGACACAGTTGGAGATGAATAAACAAATCATTTCAAGTGATGCTCAGAATGTAAGAGCTTGTTTATTTGTGTGCGTGTGAATATAAGATATTTCATTAGAATACTAAGTTCATATTAAGAGCGGGGAAATAAAATGAATCTGTTCTGTAGCCCACTGGGTTTGTTTGTTTGTATACACTCTATCTACGTGTGTGAGCCAGCAGGACGGTGTATATTTATGGGTTTAGTCCCAAGTGATGTTCAACGCCTACCTGTTCAAACTGGCACACGCAGTGGCTAGAGGTAAGAATCTCTGAACTTTAAATGACTCTGCTCCCTTTCGCCGTATTTTAATCAGACACTGTTATTTATGAGGCAAGAGCGAGGGCGGGGGTGCCAGGCACTCCATGAAAGCCTCATCTTTTCCCATTTACCCCTGCTGTCTTGCTACCGCTGGCCCATCATTTGTGAAATCAGCTGTGGCAGACGGAAAAGTTGGTGGTAGAAAATGAACTTATCGAATGCGCACAGGCATGACTACCATTCCCATACAGGGAGAACAGAGACTAAGAAGCGAATATTTGTGACTCAAGGATCCAAAAGGAAATGAATAGAGCAGTCGGGGGCTCTGTGATGGTGCCTGAACATTTGTCACTCAAATGGGACTCACTTGCATTTTCCTTTTCATTTCATTTTCTTGTCTAGGATGGGTTTAGGATGGGGCATGACTGGATTTCGCTAGCGAGGAAGGTGGTTTATGATCCAAACAATAGCACACCTGCTTTACGCCTAAGACAGAAAGAAAAAACAGCATTCCCATTAGAATTGACTACACTGAGGATTTGCATTCATGTTATGCCAAGCGCACAGCCGCACACTACAAGACAGAAGATTGTCACACATTTTCAGACTCACAGTTTCTTGTTTTTTGTTGTGCTGGTGCACACTTTATACAACTAATCGCAGAGTAGGAGTGTCAATTATGAGGTTATTTGCTTCCCTGAACTAAATTTGCTCGAGAGCTGATTCTTGACATCAACAAATAAGAAGAAAGAGCTTGTGGTAGTTTTTACACAGAACAGATTCTCACAACTTCACTGGCTATTACTCATTGCCGCTTTCTCGCTAGTCGGGACAGTTCCCACTTTTAAACAAATAGCGTCTGTGACTAGTCACAGCGTTGGCTATGATGTGGAAGTTTTTACGCACCCAGCTATAGCAAACTAGACACAACAAATATCCTTCACACTGATACCTTGATCATGATGGCAAATTCTACAAGTGCTATTTGACTCTAACTTTTCTAGCAACAAAACATAATTTCTCTTCCGTCTCGTTTTCCCATGATTAATCTTCTCTTGCCTGGAGGGGACTTCCTCTCTATCCATCTTATGAATGCCATGCTCATTTGTTACCTGTTGATGGGACATGGTTCAGTGTCTGTCCTCCATGATTAGAGTGCCACTAATTACTTTCCTCTTGCTTTACTCTCTCCTTTTTCTTGTTAGTTGAACTCTTATTTTCCTCTCCCCTCTCCAACCTGGCAACCTCTCCCTTTCTCTCACACACATTTTTTTCTCTCTCTCGCAGGTTTTACACTCCCCTTCTTTCTTTCTCACTCCCACACGTTCGCTCTTCATCATCACTCTCACATACCCTGAAATATCTCTTTATCCCATCCTACTCTATGCCTTGTTTCTTCTTGATTCTCCATTCCGTTTTTTCTCTTTCATTCATATGTACTTTGCTAGTCTGAACACCACTTGTGGCCCATTTGAGAAAATGAGGGGGCAGGCAGTATATCTGTGTTGTTTAGTGCTTGATAATATTGCACTTATGTTGTGGAAAAGATTTGAAAACACTTTACTTGACATTTGATGAGAGCTGACATTCTTCTTCATTCACTTTAATTAAGTAAATGCTTCTTTCGTTAGTAGATTATTTACATGTTTCTTCTCCTTATATCCAGCCCATATACTGAACATGATGGTTACTCTTGGTTACCCATATGCAGGTGTTTGCAATTGTGCAATTCAGGTGAAAACTACCTTACTTATTATATAAAACTAACATTAACAAAGGTTAATAAATGCTGTTAAAATATGCTTTATATTAACTAATTAACTATATATAAAAGATATGTATTTTGTTATACTTAGAAAAATACAAATGCAATGCTGAAATTGTATTGATTGGTGTTTAATATACAGTGGAGATCAAAATTAGAGAACAACCTACAACTTCCTACATTTCAAGGTCACTGCTTTGACCTATTTGAAGTTATTCTAACAGGAGTAGATAGACAGTCCCTTACCAAAAAGAAGTATACTTCAAGTTTATTTTATTAAGTATACTTAAGTAAAGTTCAAGTATATTTTAAGTATACTTTATGTACTAAGTATACACATAACAGTGTACTAGCATACTTGTAAGAGTACTATTTTAATACTCTTTGGGACTAAATTGGCCAACTTTCTATTATATAAAAATATACTTTTAAGAATACTGTAAAACAGTAGTAAACTTTGAATACACGACTAGTTTACATCTATGTTTTTAGTTTGTACTGCAACTATACTAAAAGTGAACTTATAGGTATACTAATAGTTTACTAATTAAATATTTGTAACATTTTTAGTACACTTTGAAGTATAGTATCAGTAAACTACTGGTTTACTGCAAGTAGACTTGTACATTTTCTTTAAGTGAACTTTACATCATATTTTAAGTATGCTACTATGTCCCTATTAATGTATTAATTTGTATATGTTTTGTTATATGAATATCTGAATATACAAAACATCAAAAGAAAAAACAGGGTATCTGCTTGTAAACAAAAACATTTTATACTAGCTTCCTGTGTTCTTTTTCATAAACACTTGAATATGGGTAAGTTTCATAAATAAGAAAAAAAAAGTAAAGAAATAAATAAAACAACTTTTGAACAAACAGCTGAAAAAAAGACTATGCTTTGGATTCAGAATGATAAACAAAATGTAGATTTTTAGAGTCGATCAACACTCCAAAGCTTGACAGTCATTATTACCTCTTCATGGGTCGACATTTTATTCAACGTTACACAGTTTTGACGCTGTTTTATGTCTGATGATTGTGTTAGATTGCATGTGGAAGCATCTGTTGTTTCGGTTTCTGCTTCAACTGTGTTTTGTAAGTTCTGTACAGTAGATGTGTAATAGCTCCCCCCTACCGTATAACAATGAAAACATGGATTCTTGGAGTCACAAGTACAGCTTAAATATATTTAGACTTATAGTCTAAGTATAAGTCAAGTATACTTAAATATCATTTGAAGTATATTTCTGAGAAGTACATAAAGTGCATTTCTGAGGAATTCACTGTAAAAAAACAATTTGTTGAGTCAACTTAAAATAATTTGTAACCTGGCTGCCTTAAAATTTTAAGTTCAGTCAACTCAAAAAAAGTTTATTCAACTTGAAATGTTAAATTATACTAAGTGACAACTTAGATAACGGAGTTGAATCAACTTAAAATTTTAAGCCAGCTAGGTTACTTACCCATCTGTTAATTTTAGCAAACACAAATATCTAAGTTGTTACTTAGTACAACTTAACATTTCAAGTTGAATAAACTTATTTTAGTTGACTGAACTTTAAATTTTAAGGCAACAGGGTAAAAATTATTTTAAGCTGACTCAACAAATTGTGTTTTTTTTTTTATTTTTTACAGTGTGCATGAAAAGTAAACTGAAAGTATATTTAGCTATTTTTTTGTTTAAGTGTACTAATAGCACACTTGAACAAACTTTTTTTTCGTATGGGTGTTTAAGCATATTTCATAAATTAATTGTATTAAAAAAAAAAATACATATATATATATATATATATATATAACATTTACAGATACCTCTATTGGTGTTAATCTGGCACCTGGTGCTAATTTCTTAATTATATGACAAATCCTATTTAACTGGCAGCATTCCTCCAATTTTCACTGGGATTGTAAGATGGCGGGCCGGCCACTCTAAGGTGACTGAAACCATTCTAAGAAATTGTCCGTTTTAAATCTGACTTTTTTTTTGGAGACATTCAAGTCTCCCAAAAAGGCTGGTCATCCACAAAAGACAAATGCACTAGAAGACAGTATAATGACTCTCAGTGGGGAATTGGTTCAACACTGCAGCTGGAATTGCTTGCCAGTTCAGCACTGAACAGGACAGGGATCTGTCTCGGGACATTTAAAAGAAGTCAAACTGAAAGCACACTCTGCAGTGACCAAACCTCTCATAGAAATTAGAAAGAATCAAAAGGCTCAGCCCTGCTGAGGAGCATGTTGTGTGGAGAGAGGAGAACTGATCCAAAGTCCTCTTCAATGATGAGAGCAAGTTTGATTTATTGGGGTCTGAGGGGAAACATTTTGTTCGGTGTTAAACTAGAAAAAGACTAAGCCTCAAGTGCGTAAAGAAGTCAGTGAAAGGTGGAGGAGGAAGTGTCTGGTTTGAGGGATGTCTTCTGCAGCAGGAGTTGGCCCTCTTATACAGTTTATATGGCAATGTGAATGCAAATGTTTATCAGAACCTCCTTCAGCAACATGCAGTTCCTTCCTTGCAAGCATCTCCCAATCAGCTTGCAATTTTCATGCAAGACAATGCCCCCATCACACACAGATCCTTGAAGCTAGAAACACTGAAATAATGAAATAGCCAGGCCTGAATCCTGATCCCAACTACAGTTACCGAACTATGAAAAAAGAGTGGCTAAAGATCACACAAGAGCAGTCTGAAAACTAGTGACATCCTGCGGCCACAGATGTGCTGAAATCACTGAAAGCATTGGCCTCTGCAATTCCTATGACAGCTGACAGCTGTAACCCTTTAAAATTTTAGTTGTAATCTTCTTTTGTGCTACAGTGGTTGCTGTTCTCTAACTATGTTTTCCACAGAAAGTTTTTTTTTTTTTTTTTTTGCTGAAATTATCTGATGTAAAACATGTTAGAACAGCTAATATTCCTTTAAATTTTAAGTGATGAAGACTAACAATATTTCAAAATAAATAAATCATGTGTTTATAGATTATTCTCTATTTTTGATCTCCACTGTATAATTTACATTTTAGGCTATTTAGGCTACTAGTCGCTGCATCTGTCACATGCAGTACTGCTGAACAGAACCAGCGATGTGAGAAAAAATCATTTGTTTTGCCTCATGCACTCTAATGTCATATGCATCCCAACAGACCTAAAGTAGCCTGAAATTATGCATTGTCTTTTATGCATTGTGTGTCGTTTTGTTTTTTAAATGTTTTTTTGTTTCATGCTAACTCAGGAGGATATGTAAAGTCTTTGTGGGTTAAACCAAGTAATTCATGTTGTAGAGACTTGCTGGTGACAGATGCAACAAACCATATTCTAGATCTGTACTCATGATACAGAGCTGAGGCATGTATGCATAGAAATGATATGAAATGAGATACAAACTCTTTTGAACACTTATAAAATTGTTCCACATGAAACAGATTCATTTCATTGTTTTGCAGACTCTTATCAGACATCCCCACTATGGAGAGAGTGAAAAAGATGCTGTTAAAACAGTAATCCTGAGGCAGTTCAGGCTTAATCGTTGGTATAAATCTTACACTGTGTTTTAATGCTACACATATGAGTGCACTATGTATGTGTGTGTTTATGTAATCACAGCCAGACATGATCAGAGAATTCACGTCCTCTTTTTTTCCAGCGTGTTCCTCCATATGTGTAAAATGTTGGCTGTCTACCAGAACATCTCCGCTTGTCAATCCAGCATTCCAGCATGTCAGACACCCCCAGGAAGTGCTAGGATGGCTAAAATGGTACTGGAAGGAGGGGTGGAGAAACAAAACCCATAGTGGTGATTGGCTATTTGGCTGGTAGCCAAGGTAACAGGGCTAAAAGGGTGAAGGTTTCCTCTCTCTCTCTGTCCTCTGAAAGGTCAAAAGAATCAGACACAGTCCCTCAGAGGCAGAAACTGTACAACACCACCTACATCTCAGCACTTAAGCACATTTCTCTAATTACTAGCTCATAGTCCATAACAATGTAATTGCACCTAAATCAATCTTTCTAATTATACAAGTTCACATTTTATCAGTGAGGTAAATAGTAACTATAAATAGTTTATATTTTGCATTTACAAATGTTTTTGACGTCCTATCGAGTGACTTCCAAGAAGGAGCACTTAAAGGGAATAGTTCATATATATAAGGGTCGAATGCTGTTTTACACCACTAATACTTTTTTGTATTGTCAAAAACGATTTATTTATTTATTTATTTATTTATTTATTTATTTATTTCCACACAGTTATTGTATTATTTTTTTAAACTACTTATAATTAATAATAAGTATTAAGTATTATTATTAATATTATTATTTATTATTAAACTACTGTATGCATTTATTAATATTAAGTATTATTAATAAGTATGAAATATTATGATTAATAGTATTATTTATTATGAAACTAGGTATTTATTAATATTTTGAGTTTTTATTTCAAGGATAGTTTATTTTTTTATTTTTTTATTTATTTTCTTAAACATTTTGTCAAGGCTACTGTAATTATTTTATTTTATTTTATTTTATAACAAAATACATATTTTTTATTTTTATTTATTTTTATTCATTTTATTTTTTGTTAGGTTTAATTAGTTTTTTTTTTAGTTATGTTCGCAAATGATGATAGTTTAAATTTAAATTTTTAGGTGAACTATCCCTTAAAGCTGGTTACTAATGGTAAGTTGATAACACTTTACAATAAGGCCCATTAGTTAACATTAGTTAACTACATTATTTATCACAAACTAATGTTAATTTTAGCATTTACTAATGCATTATTAAAATCACAAGTTCTGTTTGTTAAGATTAGTTAATGCACTGTGAACTAACATGAACAAACAATGAACAATGTATTTTTATTAACTAAATTTAACAAAGCTCAATAAATAGTGCAATAAACATTGTTCATTGTTTGTTCATGTTAGTTAATACATTAACTAATGTTAACAAATGACAACTTACTGTAAAGTGTTACCAGTAAGTTAAATACTATAACAAAATAACTTAGTTTATGCATTTAGAATTGAATAAAATGTTTGACTTAAATAAATAGCATACCATAAATTACAATACTTAAAATGGCACATTGATTACTTTCTTGATATTTACTCCAGGTTATTTATTGTTTGTTTATGTGTTTGGATGTAATAAATATTTGCTGTGACTAACGTCAGTGTGTGCTGGTTTAACAGCACTTTAGCAGACTATTGGTTGATGTGACATTAATCAATTAGCTAAATGAACATTAATGGCAGTCTCTAAACTAATGCACAGGAGATGCATTGAATGTGTCACTGCACTTTTCCCACTGCATTTATTCAGCCCTGATTGTAGTTACTCAAAAACTGTGCTGTGATATAAGATAGAAATGCATTAATGAGCATGTTGAGAGTGTATTCAAAACATATTCTTCAGAAGAAAAAAACAAAACAAAACAAAAACAAAAAAAAAAAAAAAAAACAGGAGGAACACAAAGTTCTTAAGCTTTTCACATTATGGTGGCACAACAAATGTGACAGGACGTATTGCGATTTAGATGCGAGAATAAAATGTCTCTCTCTGCATGATTTCAGCAAAATTCCACTTGAAGTACAATTGGTACATTGCGAGGTGTATGTATTTTATAGAAGTTAGTTGTTCATTCTGAGTCTGTAGTAGAAACAATTCCATAATGTCAGTGCTTTCCATTTCTGTCAAATGTGGTCTACATCACAATCAGATGGTGGAATCATTGAAGCGAGAGGATAACACCACCTCTTTTCCCATTCTCTCTCTCTTTTTCTTTCTCTCTCTCTTTCCGCAGCCCCCTGCCCGTGTTTCTCCGCACGGCGGCCATATGTGCAGTTTCACAGTGGCATCCAGACATCTCCCATCTCAAGTCCTGTCATTCTTCCCAAGCTCAGACATCTGTCAGAGACTGAGCACGAGCCAGAGAAATGCAGCCACGCAGAGCCTCCGCTCAGCTGGTGCTGTACTGGTGGAAGTCCGGAGGCGTTTTCTAGTCTCCATTCAAAACTTCATCAACTCATTGTATTTATTTAATTATTTACTGTTTTATTTTTATTCTTCATCACTTCAAATTGTAGTGAATGAAGATAGACTCTTAAAGGAAACAGCAATATTTGCATTCATATTGGATGAAAAAAAAAAAAAAAGAAAGGACGTGGACTTGTCTCTGTTGTGTGTTGCAATGCATTCACTATTTAAGGTACAAAAGCTGTCACTGGGGTGGTACCTTTTCAAAAGACACACTTTTGTACCTTTTAGGACCCACAAAGATGTACCTTTTGAAAGGGTACCGCCCCAGTGACAGCTTGTGTACCTTTCTTTTAGAGACTGCACCATTCCACACCCCATATCGATACTGAATGTATACTCTATAATTTATGTTGGTTTGTATATCAAGCAAAATTGGGTAACTTTATGTGCACTTATATAATGACATTGTAACTTTATGTGTATTTACAATGACAAATAAGGCAATTAAGAGTGTCCACCTGTTTTTAATTATTTGTTTATTTACAAGTTCTAATCATGTGAAATAATATTCCTTACACTTTGTGTACATTTATGTAGAAATACTAAGGAATTTATCAAGGAAACAGATATTATACAGTGTTATATTGCAGAATCTGCAATATAAATCCAAAATAAGAGAGATCATACAAAATGCATGTTATTTTTTATTTAGTACTGACCTGAATAAGATATTTCACATAAAAGTCTTTTACATATAGTCCACAAGAGAAAATAGTAGCTGAATTTATAAAAATGACCCCGTTCAAAAGTTTGCATACGCTTGATTCTTAGTGCTGTGTTGTTACCTGAATGATTTTTTTTTTTTTTTTTTTCATATGTAACTATTACAGAAGGTTCAAACGCTCACTGATGTTTCAGAAGGAAACACAATGAATCAAGTGCCGAGGGGTGACAACTTTTTTGAATTTGAAGATCAGGGTAAATTAAACCTATTTTGTCTTCTGGGAAAGATGTATCTTCTGTGGCTTCTGGAGGGCAGTACTAAATGAATATATGAAGAGTTCAGATGCAAAACCAGCTAAATCCATCTAACGTTTTTTTTTTTTTGTTTGTTTGTTTTTAAATGCTTTTTTATCAGGCTCAGATGTATAGGTTTTTATGTAAGTACTGGTACTTCTGATTGGGCTGAGGCTGGTATTTTAGCGAGTTTGGAGAAAATGTATTTGATGGATGTACAATATATGTCAAGAGCATTCACTCAGTATCATTATCTCATTTTTGATTGAGATGGCTTTTAGCTGGTTTTGCATCTGAACTCTTCATATATATATATATATATATATATATATATATGTTATATTTAGGAAAAATAAGAAAAATGTACACATCTTCATTCTGTTCAAAAGTTTTCACCCTTCAACTCTTAATGCATTGTGTTTCCCTCTGAAGCATCAGTGAGCATTTGACCCTTCCATATTAGTTGCATATGAGTCCCTCAGTTGTCCTAAATATGAAAAGATGGATCTCAAAATAATACACTCACTGTTGGAAACGGTTCAAATACACAAAAATGCTGAAAAACCAAAGAATTTGTGGGACCTGAAGGCAGGCAGTTAAAATGTTCAGGACAAAAAAGGGACTCATGAACAACTATCACTATTAACTATCATCTATTTTAAATAAATGCTGTTCTGTTTAACTTTTTATTCATCAAAGAATCCTGAAAACAAGTATCACAGGTTCCAAAAAAATATATTAAGCAGCATAACTGTTACCAGCACTGGTAGTAAATCAGCATAACAGAATGATTTCTGAAGGATCATGTGACACTAAATAGTGGAGAAATGATGCTGAAAATTCAGCTTTGTTCACAGGCATAAATTAGGTTTTAATGTATATTCAAATGAGAAAAAAAAAAAAAAATTACATCTTAATAATATTTTACAATATTAGGTTTTTTTTTTTTTTTTTTTTTTTTTTTTTTTTTTTCTATATTGTTGATCAAATAAATACAGCCTTGATGAGCATAACGTCTTTTAAAAACATCACATTTCTTACTGATTCCAAACTATGAATTTTGGAACATTTTGGACACAGCATTTTACAATCTTTTTTTAAACTGACCTTCATAGACATCATTGAGGTCAAGAGGTCCTCTCTATTATACTAAAATAATGATTTTTAATATATATATATATATATATATAAAAAAAAATAACATATTGTATTTAAGCCTTACTGTGCATGCAAACCACAGTCAAACTGTTGGAAAATACAACTTATTTGGCTAATAAACATGAATTCCTTTTCTCAGATCAAACCTGGAAAAGTCCAGAAGTAAATGAATGAGGAAATGATTAAAGAAAGACAGCATATGGTGCAATGACAAAAGAAGGGAAGCGGTGAACAAGCGAACAATAGTTTGGCATAATTTAAGGGACATTGCAGATTTGCATTCATAACAGATGTATGAAAGCCTGTGCAGGACACCCAAGCGTCCCGTTGAAGGACGTTCTCCATCTATCCGGTTTTGCGCTGTCGGGGTGGTGCTGTCCCGCTGAAACTGGTCAGGCCCATGTGCGGATCTACCGGACAGCTTGGCACTCAGCAAGCAGCCTGTGCTGTCACATCTCTCTGCTTGGCGGGCCACATTGGTGAATGGCGGTTACTGGTTACTGGCAGCTACAACTGACTACCTGCTCATCTGCTTCTGGCTATGGTTGACCTGGGGCAGACTCTGTGGGCCCACATGCCTCTTTAGCGGCCAGACAATCTGCTCCTTTACACACACACACACACACATGCACATAAGCGTCACAAACATTGTTCTGCCTCAACAAACTGACACAGTAAATACACACTGAACACAGAAGCCCATGAATAGCAAACTCAGCTTGCTGAAATATAAGCTAAACATGCATTAAAACATGAATATGAGGGTATATGAGTCACAAAAGGAAATGCACACATTCTGGCCTTTGTTTAGTGTCGCCCCTCCCCACTCCACCATCCTTCCCTCCAACCACACACCTCGTTTCTCTTCATCCTTTTCTCCACCTCTCCCTCCTTCTATGTGCTCCCACCGGCTCTCTCCATGTGTAGTGCTAAATGCCCAGACGTACCATCTGAGTGATTCCATCGCCAAGACTTTCTGAAAACTCCACACGGGACGGCTGCCCCACTGTTGCAGAAGAAGAAAGAGGAATTCCGTTTAATCAAGAATCAGAGACGGCTTGGCCAAGACTCCTGTGAAGCTTATGAAGGTTATTTGAAAGGAAGGAAATGCTGTATCATCTGCACACACACACATGCACATGTACGTACAAATTGCAGTCAAAATGATTACCCCTAAGCACAGATAAAATTAAAATAGATCATTCAGGGAAACTGAATGAAAAGCGTGCTGTTTAATATCAGTGTGATTGTGATTTAGTTGCTTTTATCTATAGTTAAACAAGTAGTTAATACATGATTTTGGTCAGTTAGTTTGTATATTTCTTTACCCACTGTAAAAAACAGTTTCAAAAGAAGCCAATGCATCACGATTCACATAGTTGCCAAGCAATACCGGAAAAATAGCAAAATTCAGGGGAGGCCAGGGGTGTTTTTACACCACAGACAAGGTTTGAGAGGAAAAAAAACAAAACATGAAATATAATTATATTTTCCTTAAAATGTTCCTGCTAACTTCAGGCTTTATTCCCATGTATAACCGTGGCATTATGCACAACAACAAGCTTTGAAACACTTTTTCTTACTGGTGAAAATTAGATGGTCAGATCCGTTTTCCCTCAGTTACACACTAGTGTAAGCTTCATAGTGAATATCACTAGATCCGTCTCATCAACATAGTCCTTATCAACAACAAAAATCTATTTTTACTCCATATAGTGTTTATTTTGGGAAATTCCTAGGTAATTTGAGCTGTAGGATTACAAAAAAAAAAAAAAAATGTGCTAATATAAAATGTAATTAAGTAGCCTATATAAAATTGCAAAATAAATATACCAGTACTTTTTTACGTAAGTACATTAAAAATCTGGTACTTTTGTACTTTCACTCGAGTAAAATTGAAAAAAGGAGCACTTTTACTTTTACTGGAGTAATAGTTTATTATATGTATCTGTACTTTTACTCAAGTACTTGATTTGTGTACTTCGTCCACTACTGACTCGTCCACTACCATCTGAATTATGTTTAATGCACCATCAATACCATCTGAATAATATACATAAATATAATTATTTGTGGTCAGTAATGTTTTTGAAAGAAGTCCCTTAAATTTATTTGATTAAAAATACAGTAAAACACTTATATTTAAAAAACACCTATATTTATTAGGGACATTACATAAGGGGCATTCTACGGAATTGATTCAAAGTCATAATTGGAAATGTCCTGGGGGGGGTTGGTGTCTTTTTCCACAAATGTTGCATGTATGCAAATTGCATAATATCCAAGATACATTTCTAGTAATTGTGCAGTTAATTCTCATATTGTATTTTCCAAAAGATTTTGCAATATTTGTTCTCTCCCCAAAATTGTCACTACTGAAACACAATAATAAATAATTAAAAAAAAAAAAAAAGAAGAAGGGTTATATTGACCTATTAAGACTATGTATCATATTATACAGTCATGGCCAAAAATATCAGCACCCTTGCAATTCTCCTAGAAAATGCAACACTCCAACTGCAAAATTGTTCCAATTGCAAATGTTTTGGTATTTACGTGCTTATTGTTTTTGTTTGCACTGCAACAACACAAAAAAAAAAAAAAAAAAAAAAAAAAAAAAAAAACAGAGAAGAAAAGTCAAACTTGATAAAATTTCACTGCTTTTCAAGCATGTGATGCTCCTGTAAATTGTATTTAGACACACCTGGCAAGTAACAGGTGTGGGAAATATAGTAATCACACTTTCAACCACTTAAAATGAAGAAAAGCTGACTCAGCCTTTGTGTTGTGTGTCACACTGAGCATGGAAAAAAGAAAGAAGTGTAAAGAGTTGTCTGTGGATTTGAGAGAAAAAAAAAATGTGGAAAAACATGGACAATCTCAAGGCTACAAGTCCATCTCCAGAGATCTTAATGTTCCTGTGTCCACTGTGTGCAATGTCATCAATATCATTTGACTTTTCTTCTCTGTTTTTTGTGTTGTGAGTACCAAAACATTTGCAACTGCAACAATTTTCTGAGAGAAGGGTTGCATTTTCTGACAGAATTGCAAAGGTGCCGATATTTTTGGCCATGACTGTGCATATATAACAATTTTAACAATAGTTCAAGTGTGAATTATGTCATTTGTTGTATTCTAAATCCATTTTTTCTTTGTAAAAGGCAAAAAATTGATCATACTGATTTCAAACTTAAGGATTCATTATTTTGAAAATACACTGAACCAAACACTATCATAAGATCTTAATTGATAATTCAGTAGTTTTTATTTTGGACAGCACATTTTTGGTAGTCAAAGTAATGTTTTGGTAGTGACCACATCACATTACAGAATATTAACCCACAAAACACTACTAAAACATACCAAATGCTAAAAATGTGCATAACTGTACTAAAACTTTGGCTATTTCCCCCCCAAAAAATGATTATGTGTTCCCTTTTGTCACTACCGAAACAATGATGGCATGTTTCGGTCATGACTGCTACGGTAGTAACACTTTTATGGGTTAAAAGCCCAAAAAACAAAGATGTCACTACAGAAACTTCACCCAATATCTCATTTGTGACTGCTTCGGCAGTGACAATTTTAGATATTTGGAACTTGAAAAAAAAAAAAAAAACATTGAAAAATAAAATACAGTAATACATAATACAAGATTCAATCAGTCAGTCAGTCAGTCAGTCAGTTTTACTGACCCCAAATAATAATGTAATTACATAATTAAATTCTGTGCATTTTAATTAGATAAATTATTCTTTCCCAATAAAGAAATATGAATTAAATCCAAAACCTTACTCAGCACAACCCGCAAGCAAAGAAAACTGATTTGCAAAGGAATTGCCTCCTCACTCCAGGCGTACTCATACAATTCCACATCCCACTTTACACTCCACTAACATACTGTGGTTCGGAATGCCATCCCAAACTGCCGTGGAGTTGTGCAGTTCAAACAACACTTGACCACACTGAGGTTGTCTGGAAAGTCTGTAAAGAAGCTTTAACAAAGTCTGAGCTAAGTCATTCAAGGGTAAATCATCAAATCACGTTTCAGCATTTTGTTTCATCACTTTCGTTATTCCAACCTTTTCTGACACCACTTTATTGCACCATTGTAGTGTCATTTGAACCATTTCTATGTCATTTCCACCTTTATTCACACTGACAATTATACTTGAGTCTAAAAAAACAAAACAAACAAAAAAAAAAAACAGGAGCATCACACACACTCTCTCACTCACGCATATACAGACAGACGAAAATGATTTTGAATGAACAGATGTCTAAATTAAATTAAATTCAGAGGAGTGAGGCTGCCATCAGTCTAGACAGTTTGACTTCACCGGAGTGATGGAGTTTGTCAGATAAATGAAAGACATATGAAGAACAGATTTTATTTCATTCTTTTCCTCTAGTGCCTGTGAACTTGATTGACATGAGAGACTGTTAAAGCTTTCAGCAGCAGGTTTTTCATACTGATTTAATGACCAGTTTTATTTTTAAAGGCTGCCGGTATATCAATATCACACTAGATTAGAAGTTTATGAATAATGGTAATTTACATGCACTTTTGTGTTTTATGAAGTGTGGTGGTTCATAATAACCAGTCACAATCTCAAGTTACAGAAACAGGTCCTCTTAAAGGGATATAGTTCCCGAACAAAAAAAACAAAACAAAAACAACGTTTATCTGCACATTTTGTGTGCCTTTTCTCTCCTGATCTACATTTATCCAGATTTTTTGTGAAAAACATAATACAAGCTCACAGAGATTGTACTAAGAGACCAGACATAATAAAGGTCAAATTTTATTCTTCTGGCACAATCATTTTTATTTATTTCTTTTACCAAAACAGTTCTCCACTTACTGGCATGTTCAGTCACCTCATCCGCATTCCATGTATGTATATATGTATATATATATATACATACGTAAACTTTTAATCTTATTTTCTGTAATAATCCAAAAGCCCATGGCCGAATCCCACTGGCTTTTTGTTGAGAGAAATCTGTCTGTTATTAGTAAGGTTTGCTAAATATAAAGTGTTTTTGTGCCTGCCATTGTGCGTTTAACTTGAATCATGCCCAGCAGATGTTTTAGAGCAGTGGGTGAGTAATTCCTTGATTTGCCTAATAAAAGCCTACTTTGAGATTCCCTGTTGGAGAAAAAAAGAAACAGCATATGCTGGTTAGGTATGTTTTCCGCTCATTTGTGTAGTCATAGTAAAATCACTTGAATGGACACTGAATGTGAAAGTATACACAGCATACAAAGAATGGGAATAAACAGGTTTACTAGAGAAATGGTGAAATATGTTTAAAGGAGAAGTCCACTTCCAGAACAAAAATTGACAGATAATGTACTCACCCCCTTGTCATCCAAGATGTTCATGTCTTTCTTTCTTCAGCCATGAAGAAATTATGTTTTTTGAGGTAAACATTTTAGGGTTTTTCTCCATGTAATGGACTGGTGTGGTGCTCCGATTCTGAACTTCCAAAATACAATTTAAATGTGGCTTCAAACGATCCCAAATGCGGTTGTAAATGATCCCAGCAGAGGAAGAAGGGTCTTATCTAGCAAAACGATCAGTTATTTTTTTAATATCAAACACTCATCTTGTCTCACTCTGCCTAAACTCTTTTTTTTTTCCGGATCAGTACAGTTAGGGTATGTCGACAAACTCCCATCTCATGTTCTCCCTCAACTTCAAAATCATCTTATATTGCTGTTTTACCTTTTTTGTTGAGGATGTTTGATCTTCTTTGCATGTTCACTTTGCAAAGACTGGGTCGGTACTTCTGCAGCGATGTAGGATGATTTTGAAATGATTTTTGAAGTTGAGGGAGAAAATACGATTCGACATACCCTAACTGTCTTGAGGCAGAATACACAGAGTTCAGGGAGAGAAAGGCAAGATAAGCGTTTGAGACTAAAAAGTATTTAAATTGTATTTTTTTAAATGAAAATAATCGATCGTTTCGCTAGATAAGACCCTTCTTCCTTGGCTGGGATCATTTACAACCGCATTTGAGATCGTTTGAAGCCGCATTTAAACTGAACTTTGGAAGTTCAAAATCGTGGCAACTTATCAGTCCATTATATGGAGAAAAATCCTGAAATGTTTAACTCAAAAAAACATAATTTATTTACGGCTGAAGAAGAAAAGACATGAACATCTTGGATGACAAGGGGGTGAGTACATTATCTGTAAATATTTGTTCTGGAAGTGGACTTCTCCTTTAAAATTGGGACTGATGAAATCAACTGTCTTTTTTTTTTTTTTTCACCCCCAAGCTCAAATGTCAAGCTATTCCTATGGAACCAGAGTAATGCTAACTTCCCTGCTGGCCGGCAAAAAATTGTCATCCCTGCAGCGCTCTATAAAAGCAGATTATTCAAATCTGTTTTTGTAGCATTAAAGACCTGTGAAATGCTTATATGTAATATAGTTTGCACTGCTGAATGCATTTGTTATTTGAATTACAGCTGTTGACGCTGTGCAGAAGGGCAGAGATGTAGAATACAGACACCAAACATGTTAGTGTTATTGTCACTTACCAGTAACTAATTAAAGTGAGCAACATTGCACATTCTCTCGTCATAATCTTCATCACACATATAAAGTGCTGTGAATAATAGAGCGAGCAGAAGATAGAAGGCATGTACCACCCTAACAATAAGCCAGCACACTAAAATGACGGTCGAAATCTGACAGCTAGGATTATAGTGGTCCTGCGGTAGAAAGGCCTCTCCGACAGCAAGCCTCTGGAGCAATGCATGAAGCTATGTTATAATTAACTCTGCTGCCAAGAGATATTATATATCATCAGCCGTCCTCCGGCCAAAGGAAGTGCTGCACAGGGAGAGAAAGTCAAGGCTGTGGTATTGTTCAGGGCTTAATCAGGTCATCGCTGTGGCAACTTAGATTACAGTCATTTCTAAGGTGCTGGTTAACGTCCACAACAACAAATCTTGTCACATTTCAACTTTTTTTTTTTTTTTTTTTTTTTGGAAAAGCCCTTTGCGGCAGGCCCAGCAGACAGGAAGCAATTAGGCTCAATCTGGACGTGGGTGACAGAAGCCGCCCAGTGACAGCAGCACCGCTAAATAATGACACTTTCGACTCTGACTGACGGCCAGATGATGGCCCCCTGAATGTGTCACCCAGCGGCAGCGCTAGACCCGTAATCAAGACACATACAACTTTACAGCGAAGACCTAATTGTCATTTTTAAACCGCCGCCTTTTGAAACACCAGACTCTGCGCCGCAAAGACTTTGAGAATGCATATTTATGCACGGGACAAAACAGAATCCCGCGCAAGTTAATTGCTTCCTATAGGCGAGTATTATGAGCGAGTAATGAAACCTGAGGGGAGGTGTAAAGCCAGGTTCTATTGTTTTGATCTCTTTCTCTCCTCTCTTCATTTTCCTTTTCATTAAGAGTTTGGTCTGCACTGACAGATTGCTGTGTGGAGAGTGATATCACAGAGGAGATTCAGGCACTTTCAGAGCCCCAAAGCTTCAGTGAGATCTGCTTCTCCTTTATAGCTTTAACCTTCATCTCGTTCTCCCCCCCCTGTGTGCGGATGTGCGACCTGACCAATCACCCATTGTATTATTTCGGTACTCCCTGGTGCACTGTCTCTAAATGAACACATTTGTGATCATTACGTTTCAAATTACGGGCTCTTTATGACACATTTGCTTGCATGAATCTGATGCGATTGATTTATGTAATTACGATTCAAAGTCAATGTGCCAGGTGTCCCAAGAACAACGATAGCGACACAAATGCATTTACATTTTACGTTTAAGAAGACTAATTAAAAATGGTCTTTTTTGATGTTGGAGTTAATTACATTTAAGATTCACATTCCATATTCACAATCATGCGATTGCATTTTAGCTGTACCCAGCTGTACAGTGGTCCACTATGGAACGCTAATTTACTCATATTACCCAGGAATCTTTGTGCTCTCTCCCTCTCTCTCAATTAACCATGTGAACACATATCCACCTCTCATTTGCCTCCTCATTTAGTGCGGCTCTTCTGGCTCGGGCCAAATTACCTGCCGTTTCAGAATGGCAAAAACTCATTCAGCCCTGTTTACAGCTGAGTATGAATAATGAAAGTGACAAATGGAATCGCTCAGGAGCAATGGTAGGACTGGCTTAAAGCCCTGTTTCGCTAGGCTTGGCTGACTTTTGTAATTACGTTCTCTCCTCTTTTTTTCTCTCCCCCTTCTTACTTTTCCTTTTCTGTGTGTTTTTTGTATTTTATTTATTATTATTATTTTTTTTTAGAACAAGTTATGTGGAGAAAAATGCACCTGAAATGAATGTAATACATGTATTCCTGTCTTATTGATATTGAGATTAAATTTTTTGGTGTTTAAAGGCCAAAATGCTTGTTTTAGTGCGGGACCATGCCTGTGGGCTTTTGAAATCTATTTCTGCATACAGATTTATTAAGAACAGAACATTGTAACCATTAAATGTGTGACACCACAGCAGATGGCTCTAAAAATAAAATCAATATCCGGACACACTTTGTATTAAATGTTAGCAACTATGTACTAACAGTAAAATTAATCATTTGATACAATGCACTTATTGTGTAGGTACATGTATAGACATTGTACCTATATTTAAAAACACCCACATTAACTGTAATTATTTTCTGTAAATACATCTGAAAGTACACTCTTCACACTTTAACCCACCCTTAAACCTGATCGTACCATAAAACTTGTCTCTAACCTTAACTGTTTCACACCTAAATAGTAGAAAAGCTGTTTTGTGATACAACACTGACCTTCTACATTTTACCTAACATTTTATTTTTGCAAGTACATAGTAGTTAAGACACCTAATATATAGTATACGAACCTCTATATATATTTAGGCTATATATAAATACAGTGGAGATCAAAATTAGAGAACAATCTATAAATACTTTATATACTTTTTTTTTTCTTTCTTTTTTTTTCTGAAATATTGTTAATCTTTATTGTTTAAAATATGAAGGAAATCTGAAGGAATATTATACGATAACAGTTATGTTTGTCAAAATATCCGAGGCATTTCAACAAAAACATTTACTTTGTGGAAAACGCAGTGTTGAAAATTAGAGAACAGTAACCACTGTAGCACAAATGTTGGAGGGTTACAGCTGTCAAATGATAGTGTAGAGGCCCTTGCTTTAAATGGCTTCAGCACATCTGTGGACACAGGATATCACTAGTTTCTCACACTGCTCTTGTGTCATCTTAGTCCACTCTTCTTTCACTCTCTTCCACAGTTTGGTAACTGTAGTGGGTTTCTTAGCTGTAACTTTCCAGAGCTTTCCTTATTTGATATCAAACAAAATGTTTCCCATCAGACCCAAATAAATTAAATTTGCTCTCATCACTAAAAATGAATTGTTGAACAGTTCTCATCTCTCCACACAACCTGATTCTCAGCAAAGCTGAGCTTAGCCTTTTGATTCTTTCTGTTGATGAGAGGCTTGATCACTGCAGAGTGCAGTTTCGGTTCGACTTTCCTTAAACATCGCGAGACAGATCCTTACCCCGTTCAGCACCGAACTGGCATGCAATTCCAGCTGCAGTGTTGAACCAATTCCTCATTGAGAGTCTGTATATATATATATATATATATATATATATATATATTCATTCAAAAAAGATGGCACAAATTACATTGCTTTCAGAAGGTACAACTTTATCTTACCGTCTCCTCCGTTGGTGAAATGGAAAATTAAATTTCGTTATATCTTCTGAATGAGTCTGACACCAAACTGTGTGCTAAGTCCAGTGTGAATATTTTTATAGTTAAGATCTAGAGCAGATGTGCGAAACTCAGCTCCTGGAGAGCCACAGTCCTGCAGAGCTTAGTCCCAACCCTGCTCGAACACACATATCTGTAGTGTTCAAATAATCCTGAAGGAGCTGATTAGCTGGATCAGGTGCATTTAATTAAGAAAGAAGTTAAACTCTGTAGGGATATGAGACTGGGACCCCTACTCTAGAGCAGGGTTTTCAACCTGTGGAGGGGTCAGCCCTAGGCGGGCATGAGCACCTGTTAATTTAGAAGCATACACTTGAGTGAAACAGGTGTGAATGTGAGATTTTGCTAGCAAATCTTTAACCATCCACTAGAGAGGCAGTTTTACTAGTCTACCAGCTAATTATTGGGTATGGCAGATTTGGCACAACTGAGTTAAAGGGGTCATTGGACGCAAAACTCATTTTTACATGCTGTTTGAACATAAATGTGTGTTGGCAGTGTGTGTACTATGGGTGTAAGAAAATTATAGTTCATTGCTAGCAATGGAGGATGAGAGAATAGTTCCTGCTCCCGCCTTGGTGTACAAAGTTGAAGCATGGCATCATTTCGGCTTTTGTGGTAACGTCTGCCCCAGGACCGCAGCGTAGGCGCCGCCTTGGCTGCACAGGCCGCAGGGTGCTTCTGCTGTGCGGAGGGGTGGCAGCCACACAGCGGTTCTGCTGCTTGCCATGTCCCGTGTGAATGTGTGGTAGCTTTCTCTCGCTTTTGCTGCTTTCTCTCGTGGTGGGGGTGTTTTGTGCAGTTGGCGATTCCACGCTAAACATAAATACAAACCAAAATCTTGTGAAAAACAAAACTTTTGAAATTCTCAGAACAAAAAGGTTCTAAGAATATTCAATACATGTATTTATTTTATTGTTTTACATTTATTTAGTTTTCTTTAGAATTCCTGCAAGCACTTTATTTCTCATTGATATTAAGCAGATGTAATTCTTAAGTTCAGATCAAAATGTTATGACATTGTCCCCCAGTTTCACAGACCAGGCTTAAGCCTAGTCCCAGACTAAAATGTGAGTCTGAGCAGTTTCAACTGAAAAAAAAAAAAAAAAAAAAAAAAAAAAACTTGCACTGATTGATCTTAAAACATGCCAGTGCCTCTTATTGCTAGTGCTCCTATTCCTAAAATAAGCAATATCCCAATTGCCTTGTTTACAGTATTGCAGTGTACCGCAACATACCGTATCGCAACCCCTGTATAGTGATACGTATTGTATCGCCAGATTCTTGGCAATATACAGCCCTAGTGTGTACACAACCACCCTATAATGATAAACATCAACTTTTTTTTTTTTTAAATCTTTATAAGTAATATCCCCTTTTTCAAATCGAGCCATTCTCAGCTTCTTGTCGCTAGTTGATTGACAAGACAGATGTGAGTATAAGGGTTTTTTATGCATCAAGTTTTGCGGCTAAAGTAAACTGAATGGCTCATCACCCAAGAGTAGAGAGGGGTGGGGTGAGCAGAGCTCATTAGCATGTAAAGGCAAATGCCACAGAACAGCTCACTCTAAAAAGGGCTGATTTTGACAAGGTAAAAAGGGTGTTTTTTGTGTGTTCTTTTTTACATAACCACTGAGAAATCTTATGTTATAGCCTTCTCATTAAGACCCTAAAGAATCTTATCAACTTGTGGAAAATGGGCATCCAATGACCCCTTTAAGCCTTCTACAGACTGTGTGATTTAAACTTATAAGATCATTACAAATCACACTGTGCAACATGGATCTAATAAACTTGGGTATCAACATGTATGCAGACTGTACGCTGACACCCAGGATCACCGATTAGGAGCCATGATCATAGAAATCGCCACAACTGGTTCACTATGACAATCTTTCGTCTAGGACAGACACAAATCGTGCAGTGTGTCCCAGGCTTTAGTGTTTGACTGAAAACAAAACGGACAAATTTAGTGCACATACTGCATGTCTCCTTTGTTTCACATACTCATTTTAGGTCTTGGAGTCTCTAATGAGCTGATGGCCTAAATCAGGTGTGTTTGATTAAGGAGACATGGAAAATGTGCACTGTTGGGGCGTCTGCCGGGAACATGGTTGGAAAACCATGGTTTTGAGGACTGATATATGAGGCTGTATATGACGATATTTTTGTGAAAAACATACATTTGCTGTATGTAGATGTTATGTACAGGATAATGAACACTCAGCTGGTCCTTTTTGCAAATTACTGTAAACCCAGACAGAATGATGAGTTCTTGCATTATCCTGATAAGGTTTATTTAGTGATAATGAATGTCTGATTGTACATTAACCTACTTAAAACATCACCACTTACAAAATAAATACGTAAATGAATATGAATCATTGATTTGAGTTTAAATTACTTGATTATATGAGAAGAAATAGGCTACCGAGTACTACAAGAAATGTAAATTATAGAAAATTGTTTGTTAAAATTGTCTATCAGGGACAACCAACATATAATTTAGAAATCTTTGTAATAAAATATTTGAACACAGAATGTCACAACTGACTAAGCTGAATCACGTATTTTAGAGTAAAATGCAAAACTACTTTGATATCTATCCTTGTGTTACATAACAAGTTCCATCGGCCCCTCAGTATCCATAGCAGTTTCTCAAACGCAGTTGCCCAGTTTCTTTTTTTCTCTCACAATTTTAAAAAATCAGCACACAGCATGCACATTAGTCAGAAACCAAATTTAATTGGGCTCTGTGAAGCCACCCCTTGATGATCAATCCCTTATTGTTCTTAATTTACTGGCCATTTGCTCATTTTACCTCTCCTATGCAATCCACCCCACCCACATCCTGAATAATTGGAATCAGCCCAATGGCAGTTCATTTAGCTGAGAGTTTCTCTGAGACAGTCAGGTGTTCTGTGATCACCCCATGCCGTGAGCCTTTCCCTGCGGTGTCCACTAACCAGCAGGACATGCCATCAGATGGAGTGCCTGTGTCGCTGACATCCCAATTAGCCAAATTAGCCTCTTAGAGCTCGTCACACCACATAGACTCTAATGGCTCGAATACTGCTGGGTAATCTTCTTAATATAGGCGAAAAAATTATCTGATTATTGCTGCATTGTGACATTTTTCTGTAAACAGTAACAGACAGCTGTGCTTGGCTTATTAGAAGACGTTTTGTGGAGATACAACATTCAAATTTTACATTAATGTTTGTAAAGGGTTTATAAAGGTGTTTATAAATGTCTAATAACTAATTTATAAATGCATTATAAATCACTGATGAACAGTTTTAAATGCATGAACATAAAGGGTGATTTTATTGCAATACCTTTTATTGCAATAAACTCACATGTTATAAATGCTTAATAAATATATTTGTATATACTTCTTTCACTCAAAACCAGATTCCTCATTTATTTCACGATGGAGCAAAAATAGACTATTGCATTTATGGTTTTCTCATTTATAACTCATGATTCAGTGTTAAATTAAATTATCAAGTTATGTTCAATAACCCAAATGTTTATTACAATTTTAAATCAGAATGTTTTTCATTTGCATGCAAATCAATTTACTTCTGATACTGGTCTTCTGTGTTTCTTTCTATGCTTATCTTCATCTGCATGCCACTGTTTGAGCCCTTACCACAGTAAATGTGGACCATGTGAAAACATTAAATCAACAAGGTATGTTCAATAACCTGAATGATTATTATTACAATAGAAAAATCAGAATGTTTTTAATTTATATATACATCATGAAATCAGTTTGCTTCTGATACTGGTCTTCTATGTTTATTGCTGTGCTTGACTCTTCATGGCACTGTTTGAGCCCTTACCATGGTAAATGTGTTTCAGGTGACAACAATAAAATAATAAGGTGTGTTTAGTGACCCAAATATTTATTACAAAATAAAATCAGAATGTTTTTAATTTATATACATCATAAAATCAATGTATTTTTGATACTGATCTTCTGTTTATTTCCATGCTTGACTTTCTCCATCTACATGCCACTGTTTGAGCCCTTACTGTGGTCAATATCGGTCAAGTGACAACATCAAATTAACAAGGAGTTCAATTACCCAAATATTTATTGCAATATAAAATCAGAATGTTTTTAATTTAGATTAATCATTAAATCAATGCATTTCTGATACTGATCTTCTGTGTTTCTTTCTATGCTTGACTCTCTTCATCTATGCCACTGTTTGAGCCCTTACCATGGTAAATGTGAGTCAGGTGACAACATTAAATTAACAAGGAATGTTCAATAACCCAAGTGTTTATGACAATATAAATATCATAAAGTTTTTCATTTATATACATCACTCACTCTCCTCATCTACATGCCACTGTTTGAGTCCTTACAATGAACCATTTATTCAGAAATAATAGATGTTAACCTGTGAAAGTGAACATTAATATGAAGTAAACAACTTTGAACAATTTATTAATGAGTTATAAACATTAGTAACCTGTAAAAGTGAATATTAATGTAAAGTGAACACCTTTGAAATATTTATTAATGGGTTATAAACATTAATACCCTGTGAAAGGGAACCTTAATGTAAAGTGAACACCTGTTAAGCATTTATTAATAAGTTATAAACATTAATAACCTCTGAAATGCACCTTAATGTAAAGTGAACACACTAGTCATTTATTTTAATTTTAATTTATTGGTTTTCAGACACTAATACTACTACTACTACTCATACTACTACTACTACTACTACTACTACTAATAATAATAATAATTTGTATATAGCACATTTATTATACTTATATTTATTATATAAGTACTATATTTATTTGCATATAACACATTTATTATACTTATATTTATTATACTCCTTCAGGTGTACTCTTTGTAGTTGCAAAAATAATTACTGATTGCCTATTAATGTAGTAGTGTTTAATGTTTGTTTATAACTTGTTAATAAATGGTTCACAGGTGTTCACTTTGCATTAAGGTTCACTTTCACAGGTTTTTAACATCTATCATTTATTAATAAACGGTTCAAAGGTGTTCACTTTACATTAAGGTTCACTTTCACAGGTTACTAACATCTATAATCCATAAAACAATGGTTCACCCTACATTAGGGTTCACAGGCAACTAATATTGGATTTTTTCCCCCAAAATAAAAAGTGATAATTTCATCTTGATAAACAAATTATATCAATTTTTTAATCGTTTCTGTGGATATATGCATCATGGGTGGTTAAGATACGGAGTAGTTGCTGGTAAGCAACATAATAAGAACATTTACATGAGTCATTAAACAGAAAACAATAAATATTTTTTGCTGCATCTTGAAATAAATCAGGAATCTGGTTTTGAGTGTGGTTTTGAAGTATGAACAAATATATTTATTAAGCACTTACGACATGTGAGTTAAAAATGGCTCACTCTTTTGGTTTCCGTTCCTGATTTATAATGCATTTGTAAATGAGTTATTATGACTCATCATATGACTCATCATAATAACAATAAACAGCCAAGATGAATACAAAGGAATCAAAACATATATTTTAAGAATAATTCAAACCAAAAGTTAACTGTCATAATAAAACTGTAATCCTGGGAGCTACAATATGGCATATATTAGAAGTGATTTCAAGTCTTCCATTACTGGCCTTCACACATACCTAGAAGAATACACCGGAAAAGGCAGACATTCTGTAATTAAAGTGTTGCAGTCCTTGAGTTTGTTGCTCTTCTGGCTTTCTTCATATCGATCTCTCAGTAGCAGCTCTTTCACCTTCTCCAGCAGAAACAGAATCCCTGTTTACCTTCCTGTGGGCTAAAACAGTAGAACAGTGCTATGTTAATTAACTAATTAATTAATGGGAGGTAGCAGCTTTACCTAAAGGATCATAAATCAGTGAAACATTTTTTTCAAGATGATAAACAGATGTGTATGTGTTGTGCATGATTGAAGACAATTATAGCACATTATTTTTAATAACAGGGGATCTGTCTATCTATCTATCTATCTATCTATCTATCTATCTATCTATCTATCTATCTATCTATCTATCTATCTATCTATCTATCTATCTATCTATCTATCTGTCTACTTGGTTGAATGCCAACTCTTGAGAAATGGGGTTATATAGTTTTAAAACAACATGAGGTTACCTGATGACAGGATTTTTGATGAATAATTCCTTTAAGTACATTCACTGTGCGTTCATATGATGTTTGTCTCTGTAAGATTCTGTCAGCACTGAACAATAGGGTTCCTTTGAACAGATCACCCTTTGATGTAACCTTTATATGACCTCTCCAATTAATGGATGCATTTTGTTCCTCTTAACAGCACGGTTTAAAATATGCAATGCCATTAGAAGCCTTTTGTACATTCACCCTCGGCCAGTTCTTTCAAGTTTATTTGGGAAGGAGTCTAGCTGAGGTAAGTGGGTCACTTATATTACAGGCCAAAACAATGTGGAGCACACATTCGGGAGATCTGTGCTTCCTTCTCTCTTCTCTTCTATGTCCTCATTCTCTAATTAGCTGCTAAGGAGAGCTGAGGGTGGTCATACTTGACTATTTTACCCAGATGTTATCCCAGTGTTTGCCCTGAGGGTGTGGGTTTGTTTACTACAGCACAACAACATCTCGAAAGCCGTGACTCTTTCTGTGGGTTCATTATCATATGGACATTTCTTTCTTGATTTGTTCTGACCTGGCTAGTTCGTTGGATATCCCTATTGTCTTTAGTTAGACTTATGCTTTGTAAATTAAACAAATGACTGAACTGAGCTGTAATTAGTATTCTGAAGTTTAAATTGTGAGGAAATATTTAATGACTTTGGAGTTCAGATATTAATATCAACAAAGTGTTCACAGAAGAATATGGATATCAGCAAGTGTCAGTTTCCCATCCGTTTGGGGTAATGTAAGTACACAGGTCAACTTGCATTTAAGTCAAGCCAAGCTATTTATTGTCATTGGACAGGTACAATTTTAGACAACACTGGACAAGAATGTGATAATTACAGTAGTCATAATTTAACTAAAACATTGGGTCAGTAGTTCTGAAGGGGAGGGCGTTGTTGAATGTGTTACTCAACAGCAATGCAGGGATATCACTCACCCAGCGATCCACAACATGCCTAATTGAGCAGCGCTCTATCTCACAACAGCTGATGTGAAATCAATGGAGCCCATAGGAAGGGACGGTGTCCGTGCCTCTGGGTTAGCTTGACTATCTGACAGAGGCAAGAGACAGTGACTGGAACTTCGAATGGAGTTTCCAGTAGGATGATTGGGTTAATTCAGTCAGCAGTTTCTTGGAACTTGGGCCTCACTGCAAGACAAAAGTCAGCCAGGTCACAAGTTTACATACACCTTGCAGAATCTGCAAAATGTAAATTATTTTACCAAAATAAGAGGGATCACACAAAATGCATGTTATTTTTTATTTAGTACTGACCTGAAAAAGATATTTCACAAGGACGTTTACATAGATGTTTACAAGAGAAAATAATAGTTAAAGTTATAAAAATGACCCAATTCAAAAGTTTATAAGCTTGTTTCTTAATAATGTGTTGTTACCTGTGTCATAAATATCTTTTTTTTTTTTTTTTTTTTTTTTTTTAGTACTGCCCTACAGAAGATACATGTTTCCCAGAAGACAAAATTAAGTAAAATTTACCCTGATCTTCAAATTCAAAATTTTTCACCCCTCGGCACTTAATGCATTGTGTTACCTTCTGAACCACCAGTAAGCATTTGAACCTTCTGTAATATCATACAGTCATTGTTGGAAAGGGTTTAAATGCACATAAACGCTAAAAAAACAAAGAATGTGTGGGAGCTGAAGAATTTTTCTGATGAACAGAGGGGAGTTTAACTGTTCAGGACAAACAATAGACTCATCAACAACTATCACTAATCCAAAAAAAAAAAAAAAAAAACACAGCTGTAGATCATTCAGGTAATAACACAGTATTAAGAAACAACCATATGTACTGTAAACTTTTGAACCGGGCCATTTTTATAAATTCAACTATTATTTTCTGTTGTAGACTATATGTAAACATCTTTTATGTGAAATATCTTATTCAAGTCAGTTAAAGGGGTCCTATTATGCTCTTTTACAAAGTCTTGATTTTGTTTTGGGGGTGTACTGGAACATACTCTCATGCTTGGTGGATTATTATTGGTTTTCATTATTACAATACCTTTATCGCCAGCCTGGCACAAATGGCTTGATTAGTTCCGGGTTTAATGAAGACCCGCCTTCCGAAAAATGAAATGTGTTATGATTGGTTAGCTGTCCCACTGCTTAGACGTTTCCATCCTGCTACGCCCCTTACCAAAGTAGTTAGCGCAAGCTAGATTAAAATGACTCTTAAGTTTTAAATATGGATATCTGTCTTACAAAAATGCATTGATTCGCTACAGGAGGCCTTTATTGACCCTCCCAGAGCTGTGTGAGGCACTGTTTATTATGGATGGATGCACTTTATTGACTTGTTTTGGACTGATGAAGAGGAACACCCATCTATGCCGTTCTAAAGCTTTGGAGTGCCAGGATAATTTTTTAATATAACTCCGATTGCATTCGTCTGAAAGAAGGAAGTCATATACACCTAGGATGCATAGAGGGTGAGTAAATAATATGCTACAGTAGTGTTGGGTCCTATCGTCAGCCTGCAAGATCACTGATACATGATATTATCGTGCTAATTTATTTAATTATTTTACATACTTCGTTTCATTGCCCAAAAACAGCTCCAGCATAAGGCTAAAAGCAGCCTAACATTAACATTCTCAAAGAACATCATCACTGATTAGCCTAGCCTATTCTAGTGCAAGTTTATGCATTTAAAAAAAAACACTTGCGTTATAAGTGAAGCTATCTAACTTAAACTGTATGATGAATAAATGTCTTAGCACACACTGCACACGTCTGCGGTGCATTATGGCTCCGACACAGTAACCGGATTAGACTGTGGCCTCTGCGTGTGTTTCGACCTCCTATACTGAACACGTCTGTGGCGCTTTACTGCTCTGATGCGGCCACTCTAGTCAATGCTTGTGTTTATACCCGCCGCACTGCATCGCTAAAGTTAGGCTAATCCTCCACCTCGTCCCTATCAACCCCCTAACAATTTCCGTGGCCGGGATTTATTTTAATCATATTCTAATGTGCTGCGTTGTGACATCATAGCATGCGGAAAACAATCGCTGTAGTCCAAAGGAGCCGTTCGTTGTAGTTCTTGAAAAGAGATTTTTTTTTTTTATAAAACTTTGGATGGGACTTCGAGATTTGTAACTAAATAAATAAAATAACATGCATTTTGTATGATCCCTCTTATTTTGGTAAGCTAATTAACATTTTGTATATAAACTTCTGACCTCAACTGTATGTAGATATATATGTATGTACTATTTTATAACATGAGATCAAGCCCAATCCTGACAGTTTGCTGAAATTATTGCACTGCTGTTTTCCAGAATGTGATTGCAGGTAAGTCTCAAATCTACACAGCAACAAAAACCTACCAAAATCTAATTAACCTGTAAAAGCATCTGTCAAGGATTAATTCATCTGTTTTACATGTCTTACAAAAACACCAGGTGGAAATAGGCAACAATCTCTGTTGACTAAAACATAAACACCAAGCAATTGTCTCAAGTTTCACTACCCCATTTTTGCACCATAACAGTGTCATCCAAGACATTACCTATGAAAATATGGTGACATTAACACACCAAAATGTCTTTGGAAATGTCAATCCAGTAACACCATTCAATTTCCCTCCAAATGCATGAGTTTTACAAGGTGCAAAGACACATTTGGTAAACATACCTCAGTTGGCTTCCTCCGGGAACTATTAAAGTCACCGTGTTAATGAAACAGTCGCTCGCTCTCGCACACAAACACACTCGCACACCAGGAGTCTATGCAGCAACGCAAGCCCAGTCAACAACAGCATCCCTGAGGATTCATTAAAGGGCCAATTGTGTGATAGCGAGGAAGCTCAGAGGAAATGCAAACCCCACCTCAAGCTTACATCGATATAGACAATCTCAGATTATGACCTCACCGTATGGTAAACAGAAGGTAGTCAGAGCTTCGATTTCATTATCTAAGACCCTGACAAACAATATAATGATCTTTACTTGGTACAAAACTGTCTGAATCTATGTTGAATCAATATGAACTGTCAACACACTCTGACATGAAATCAACAATTAACAGCCAACAGTGGTGTGAAATGCTAATTACATTTACACTCAAAAATTAGCTCAATTTGTAATGATCTTCATCTGATAACCTAGTATTCAGCATGTTAATGAGACTTGCAATTTGAAATGCATCTTATTATAATGCTTACTTCATTATAATAATTCAAAAGCTTCACTTTACCTGCAAACTATCAGCAAATTAGTTTTTCATAATTTAAGTAAAAATCACATTGTGTTGAATATTAGCATATTTTGTACACCATAACTGCAATTGCAAAATTACTTTCAAAAAACAGTTCTGTAAAACAGCTCTATAAACAAGTCTGGATCTGTGGTTGGAATAGACAAGTGGAGTGATATAAAAAGTGAAAAGCCCCAGTGCCGTTGTTTTCTATATTAGCAATGTTGGATTAATGCCAGACCAATCAGATTAGAGTCCCGGAGCCAACTATTCATTTCACAAAACTATTTGGTGTATCCTTACATATGTCCTTTCAGCAAAGTCATATTTTTATTTTCTGCTGTTAATATAGCTGTTGTATTTAGCTCATCTACAGTATGTGATAATTATGTGTACACCGGGCCTTTCACGTTGACCAAGCAAACATATTGCTCTTCTTTAATTAAAAGAAACTATGCCTATTCACATCATACACTTGCTTCTTTTACTTTCTCTCTCCTTCTTCTTTTTGTTCCACATTCCTGTAGAAGATTATTTATCTAAACACTCCAGTCTTCTCAAAGTGCATTCGGCGGCCTTCTAGCTATTTTCCACTCGGGCGACCGTGAAGTCATATTGACACTAGACATATGGCAAGCTCTGAGTAGAGATACACTTGCAGACTCCGCCTGTGTTTCAGTTGTCTTAATGAATAATACCATGGTGCATTCAAACGTCTGCAAGAAAAGCTTAGGGTTCTCTCTTTTTCCCCCTCTCCCTCTTCTCTTTTCTCTCTCCCTCTCTCTTTTCTCCCTGTTTTTGCAGCATCAACAGTACCTTCATGCATGAATTAGTACGCTTGCATTTCCCATTCAAACACATCGCTGAGAGAGAAATTATATGTTTCTCACCCACCCCTCGTCACTTCTCTCTCTATCATTTTATAGAAGAATTAAAAACACAGCTGGCAGCATAGATATAAAGATTTTGTGTCCTCAGCTCAGGTAACACGTTATTTATTCATTTATATTCGTTCTAAATCTGTATGACTTTGTTTGTGCTGTGGAACATAGAAGATATTTTAAGAAATGTCTCTGCAGATTTATCCTTTACTTTTTATTGTTTATAAGGCTGTTCACACTGTCAGTTTTTTGGGATTGACAACCACATTTGCTTACAGGTTTGAGTCTTAAAATGTCCTGTTCACACAGAAGCTTACATAAGTGTCTCATATACTGTCTGTATTAACGTGCAACGGGAGTCAAGCCCATATTTCTTAACAGCACTAGTGACCAAAGTAATATCAAAGATGGCAACGTCTATAAAACTTAAAGTTGTATCACTTTCTGACACAACAAGAGTCCAATTGAGCCGCAAGTTCAGTCAGCAAACCTCCATTAACCGACAGCAGCTTTTATATTTGGATGAACCACAACACACAGAACACAAAACTGACAGGAGTGGCTTTGGTGTAGACTGGATATAAAACTTTCAGATGACACACAGCTCATTCCTCCATCACTGTAAGTTACTGGAACCACACATGAAAGCATGCAACACACGGTAGACGCACGTTTGTGCGGCAGAGTAGCTCTCTTGCACTGTATGACAAGGACAACTAGTTGTCCAGTCCTGTTCCGTTCACAGCGCGTGTGTACGATTGTGAGTCCTTAAAATGTACGGGTGTGAATGCAGTTATAGAATGCTGTTGTCACACCTGCAAATAACCCTATTAAGGACTCAAATACAGGACTGACAACCGTATTCTGCTGCTGTGTAAATGTGGCCTAAGTTTGTTGCAATTTGTTTATTGGTGTGTGTGTGTGTGTACCATTTCACATCACATTATTTATTTATTTATTACCATTGTGTAAGCATAGTTAACTAAAAAATGTGACTGGAACATAAATTTACATTAAATAAATAAATAGTATTTATGTATTTATTTTCATGAATAAGAATAAAAATCTGATAAGAATAAAAATCTGATTTTCAGCTGTTTTTTTTTTTTTTTATAATAAATTTATTTATGGATCACCAGTCATGATGGAAATATGGACCTTTAATTTCAACAAGCTGATTGCTCACTAAAAAAAACACCCACAGATCATGTTTTCAGGCCATTTGAAGTTTGATTTTGACAAAGTGGTGATATATAAGTCTGTGAGTTGTTTACTTACTTTTTTAATCAGTCTTCCCATTAACACCATTATTTTGTTCATTCAGACTGATTCGCGAACTCTGAACACAAGACAAGAGGCGGGATTTATCGCATGAACCAATCACATTAAACTGTGTTCTGCAGAAGAAAAAAGTCATATAGCTACAACAACATGAGGGTAAGTAAACAATGACAGCATTTTTATTTTTGGGTGAACTCTCTCACAAGCACAAGCAACTGTGAGTGAGTTACTGAATCATTTGCTTAACTGTTGACATACATGTACTGATTCAATCAGCAACAAAACATCGCCTGTGCTTCTGTTGTTATTGCTTGGAATTTGTTTGGAACTAATTGCACTGACAAAGCAAAAATTGATATCTGGCAACACTGTGTCTAAAATATAAGTTACTCAACTTCCTTAACTGTTGTACAAAAGTGATATGACGACTCACAATTGTGATATTGTGCTTTTACCTTGTGTCTGAAATAGTCATGCTGATATTCGGATGAACAGCGCTCCTTCTTGTCTGATATTGCTCAAGTGTCACTAGGGCTGCATTTACATTACATGGTTCAAGTGACCCAATTTCAATTTTTTCCTTACATGTGGCACAAATTGGATATGACACACAAATGTGTAAACAGGAAAAAAACAAACAAACAAAAAAACACATACGGATTCCCATATATTCTCAGATCGGGTTCAGGCCTCATTCATATGAGAAAAAAATCTGATATGAATCAGATATGTGCATTAGCGTCTACCATGTAAGTGGACAGCTTAGATATCCCCGTCAACGTGAGTTGTATGTCATTAAAAAAAGCAATGGTGGTGAATCACCTAATTTTAGGGGATGCATTTCTGGGACAGTACATCTAACCAAGACCTTCAGTGTAAATGTGGCCAAGGCTATATATTCTATAAAGCCTTGTTTGCTTAGATAGCAATGGGTGCAGAAAGGAACCCGATGAACCTATATGCATAACAATGATATCATGAGAGTTGTAGCTATGAAGATTAAACTAATGAATTGGTTGCTACTAGGAAGTACTTTTCATCATGCAGCTTTAGTTATGCACGCTGTTGCAACTTATTTTTATTTACTTACCATTTCTGTAATTTATTTGTGTTTTACTGTGGAAGGTGAACTCATTTCTTCATTTGCCCTCATTTTTGTGACAAACGTTAAGCTAAGTGACAGATAAAGTAATGTAAATAATGACTTCATAAATTGATGTCCAGAGTTCATATTAGCTTTGTCTCTTGCAGCAGAATGGGGATGGGGAGCGTATAGTCTGAATTAAGTGATTTGAGAGTGAGAACAGAGGGACACAGGCCCTTCTTGACATTGAGCATCTCAGTCTATGTGAGATGATCACTGAAATGGCAGATAAATCGCTTTTTCACACATTCACCCACTCACACTCACTTTTGGATCTCATTTTAAATCACACAATTTCACACACAACTTTAATAAAGTGAGGCTATGGACCACAGTCTTGAGATGACTTAGACTGAAATATTTTACACCACCTCAGAGCATGAAAGCAAGTCTAAATATACAATTTAACATGAATAGAAAAAAAAAAATGACCTGAGGAGTTAAAACAGACACACACTCACAGATATATACTGTGTATATCAAATCTCAATCTTATGATGAAAAGTGAATCCAGTAAAAACAAACTAAACTCAAATAACAATAAACAAATATTTCCTTTACCAAATAGATGCTGCATATGAGGTGTCTGAGTAAAGTTTCAAGTGTGCATATGTTCTAAAACTCAGCAGGGCCTTTGAAGTAACTTCATGCCAACCTGACAAGCTGGCTATTTACATTAGACAATGACAACACGGTAGTTCATGGGACACTTTGTGATTAAATTCAGTGACCGCCACACTAATTTTGCCTGTGGCGGGAAACAGGGAAGGGGAGGAGCAGCATTTTGCATGAATCAGTGTGGAGAGGTGAAGGACAGAACAGATGGCAGATGGATGGAGTTGTAGCCAAAGTCAAGGGTGTAAGACTTCTTTCTCAGAGGTATTCTGCTGTGATCTTGCTCACTGCAACACACCAGAGAATACAGAGACAGAGCCAAGAAAAGGTGAGATTAGTAGGCTTGACATTAGTTCAAATTATTTATATATTCCCAAATCACGCTGTGCCACCATCTACCAGGGCACAGCATGTAAACGTCGACCGGGCCGTTCCTACATTGGCCTCATTAGCCACAATGGATGCTATTCAAGAGGCACTCTAACTCAAGAAGATCTGTAGTACCTGGACAAAGCTATCCATTAGCATTCCCATTCACCTCAGTGGAAGTTTCTTTGATGGTGCAGAAAGTACATGATTTGAATTGCAGGTTCTGTCAGCATGTTGGTGCTCAGTTCTACTGCCTGGCTGTTTTGATCCAATCAACTGATCATAAATGGCATCTTCTAAGCAAGTGCTATTAAGAAAAATAGCAAAGCTAATGTATGGTTTCTACTGACAGGCTCCCTACTCCCTGAGAATGGTATATCTGTGCACTTCACTTAACAAAATTACTGTTTTTGAACAGTAAGATGTTTAATGTTTTTTTTAAAAAGTCTCTTCTGCTTATCAAGCCCGCATTTATTTGATCCAATGTACAGCAAAACAGTACAATTTGTAAACATTTTTTACTATTAAAAATAATGTTAATTATTTGAATATATTTTAAAGGGGTCATCGGATGCCCATTTTCCACAAGTTGATATGATTCTTTTGGGTCTTAATGAAAAGTCTATAATACACTTTGGTTAAATAATTCTCGATGGTTGTGTAAAACAACACCCTTTTTACCTTGCCAAAATGAGCTCTGCAATAATCATCTCATTCTGGTCGAGGCTGCTTTAAATGCAGATGAGCTCTGCTCACCCCGCCCCTCTCTTCTCTCTGTAAAGAGACGAGCCTGTTTACTTTAGCCGCATTTAGCCACTAAACTTGCTAACTAGCACATTTTTAGGAAATGCGATCGCAAAGATTCATAAAAAAACCCTTATGCTCACTTCTGATGTAAGTGAAGCTGGATCATGAATGATTCGTGCGAACATAGACGGATATATATGTACATCGGGAGGTGCATTCCCTTCACAAACAAATGTAATCTACTGCATCTTCAGCGGCTCAGATGTTGGGAGTAAATGACGACCACTACGTTCATTATTACATCCAGCAACACAACAACTCAATCGCTCAATCGTAGATATTCTTGTCTAACTTACATCCCTGCTCCGGCATCGAAACAAAGAGGGCGGACTGTTACAGCTGATCTGAGGTAAGACGCTCATGTCAATCAACTATCGTGGGAGCGGCCTCTGTTGGTGTGACACCACACTGACAGGCATCTGAGAATGGCTCGATTTGAAAAAGGGGACATTATTTTTACAGATTAATTAAAAACCACTGCATGGATTTTTATCATTATAGGGTAGATTTGTACATACACTGCCAACACACATTAATGTTCAACATGTAAAAAGTGAACTTAGCATCCGATGACCCTTTTAAAATGTAATTGTGATGCTATCTAGGTAAACCCAACACATGGTGAAATTTTACCTTTTTTAGGTTTTGATACCATATGAAAGCTGGGTTCAAGCCCTTTCCAAAACTGTTTTCATTTATGGTTGACAGGGATGATTTTCAGGAATGAAATTGAGTAAAACAAGTTTAAAGTAAGACAAGTTTCACTTTCACTTTACAGGTTTAACGAGAGCTGTCTGTCAGGAGTGCTATACTGCATCATTACACAAACGGACTAACGATACCCTGAAGAGGACAGTTTTTCCATTGTTTATGATGGGCATAGTCTCTGAACTTTTGATCACCCCTTGTATGTTTAGATACCACAAATATTGTACCTTGTAGTTCACATTTAGAAAAGCGAGCACAGCACAACTGTTTGCGTACTGTGCATATAACTGACTCCTTCTCTTTAGTAACTTCATTATCCGATTCTTCATCTCTGGATGTGAAATAGTCCGTGATAATATCATTGACTGACATTGACATTGGCACAGACATTACCAAGATTGAGCAGACTGAGATGAGAAAGATCGTTTAAGTGTGCAGCTACTTCAGACTGCGTTGTTCTCTTGCCACCGACATCTGACGATATTTAAAAAAAACAAACAAACAAAAAAAAAAAAAAAAAAAAAAAAAAACTGTGTGCCGTAGTTTACACAGGACTGGCGGGGAATGTGCATTGATACACCTTTATTAAATATTTTGTTATTAAATATGTTTTTAATATGTGTTTTTTTATTTTGAAGATAGGAAGAGAAAGCACCTCCGCAGCATGTTCCTATTATAAAAAAAAAAAAAAAAAAAACACGACACAGTCATTTATGGTTACTGCAATAAATCACTATTTTTCTGCACTAAACAAGTTAATTTTGCCAAGATGTTTTCAGAGATGATAGGCAAGATGTTATAGATAATTAATGATACTAATTTAATGAAAAACTAATTTTGAAAAACAGAAAACAGCTGAGTGATTTTTTTCAGATTTCTTTGATAAATAGAAAGTTCAGAAGAACAGCATTTATCTGAAATAGAAATCTTTTGTAACATTATGATTGCCAATGTTATCAATTTTGATTTATTTAAATTATCCTTGCTAAATAAAAGTGATAATAATAATAATAATAATAATAATAATAATAATAATAATAATAATAATATTATATAAATATATATATTATTATTATTTTATATATATATATATATATATATATATATATATATATATATATATATATATATATATGTATGTTTTATTAGATGTCTTTTATTTTATTTAACCGTAATCACAGAAGCTGTTGTGTCACTCTTGCACTTTATATCTGTGAACAACCAACCACATACAAAACACACCTCCTAATTAAATATCACTAATTAGAAGAGATGTATTAATTAACACTAAAGCCCTGTTGTGATGGTAATTGTTTCTCACGTGGACATCTGTAAAAAAAAAAAAATTTACATGGCACCTTGGTGATAAAACTCATGAATTTGGAATTTCTGTTATCCTGTGAACCCGGGAATGCGCTGCTCACATGGCCTTACGCATGATTATATCTGCTGTAAGTAAAAATGCATTTTATTTCTAAATGTATTCTTGTTATTGTGCAAAATTGATTAAAAAAAATATTTATGTAAATTGTATTGATTTTATTCCAAGCATATTTCATGATCCCATTTTTTTAAATCTTCTGTTTAAAAATAAGAAAATAGATGAGCTGTATAATTATACACAACATAGTTATGTATATAATTGTATATAATACATCTTTTTACATTGTATTGCATACCTGTTGCTGCCATAGTAATGACACATTTCAAATGTTTACATGCTTTTCTTCTCTTTCTTTTTTTTGTTCTTAACAGCTCCAGCTCGCTGTTATGGAGCAATTATGAAATATTGCTCTTGCAAATACGCTGCATTTCAGTTAAAAATATGCACGCAAATTACACCGAAGTGCCACAGTTACCATACAGCGTTTAGCAGTGGTCAAAAAGGATGTAAACAGGTGAATTGATTTATTTTTGTAAACTCAGAGATGTGGATTCAGACAGCAATTAAATTACCATGTCAAAAACCAGTAGGCAATTCGGCCAGGGATTTTTACATGGGTGGTGGGAGAAAAACACCAACATTCTGGATTCGGACAGCAATGCTTTTACAAACTAAACCTGTAAATGCTAAAAGTGTCCCCATGTTAATAGGGCTTTATTCTCTATGCCATTTATGATGCCCTTCAAACTGCACATGCTAGCTAATAGCTAATGTATACAACATTTGTTTTCATTGAGTTCAATGAGTGGCAACCAGTTATCTTGCTGAAAATAAATAGTTATTTTGCATTTTAAGTTCAATTTTTTGTACCAAAAAACTTCTGGTATTAAAAATAAATAGATGTTACAGATAATATTATTTTGAATTCCATCGCTGTTGCAATATTACCTTGTAGGATATGTATTCCACACATATCCCACATTTTTTCAGAAAATTTATCAGATTTAGTAGGTCATGAATTCCATGCATACAGAGAAAAAAAAAAAAAGGCATGCACGTATATTGTTAGTATGCCATTCGGAACATAGATGGTGAATCTTCGATGAAATCTGTATGTGTGAAATCTCTTGCTTTAGCATTCAGAATAGGATCTTCAATAAATGTGCTGTTTTGCATTATAGTAGGCCAGTCACAGAATCTGTAATATCTGAAGAGGATTGAATTGAGTAGCGCTGCAGTTGTGCTGTATTATCAGTTATAGCTGACTTGAAATGTGTTCTCTTTATCAGTCACTGACATCTCCCACAGTTCATGTCATTAAAATGGGACAATGCTGCAATCTGACATCCCCATTAAAAAGTCAAGAAAAGCGCTCCCTCCGCCTCACCTCCTAAAAGCAGACTCGTATTGATGAGTGCGCAAAACAAATTGATGTAATTAATGCTCAGGTTGTATGAAGAGGACATGGACATGTGTACAAACCATTCATCACTCACCGGGCTTATTTGCTTTCAGCCCATTGAAACAGCACTTTGGCCTCGATGAGCTGAATCTTAATGGCAACCGATTGGCCATTCTTGTTGTGTGCACAGAGTCTTGTGGGTGGATGGGCTGGCAGTCTCGGCTATGTGTGAGCATATGTATTCTCTCGATCTTTTTCTCTCTGTTCTACCTCTCGACCATTCAACCTTTAACTCTGATCTTCTTGTGCAGAGCTTTTAAAGATGAAAATAAGGGAATATGTACAGATATGTAATTCAAAATTCCACCATAGCCCTTTCAAATTACATGTTGCAATAAAAAAAAAAAAAAAAAAAAAAAATCACATGGAGGAGAAATATACATGGAAGCCTATGTGTTGTACAAAGAATATTGTCATGCACAAGCCATTAACCCCTGCTTTAGCTGTCCAAACCACAGGAGGTGTCTACACTCTAAAATGATTATCGCACTCCCGGGGTAAAGCCTCAAGCCTCCCTCTGACAGACACAGTGATAGATGAGCATAAGGATTTACTGTTACTCCTTAACCAAATAGTATATAATGACATCCCTTAAAGGAGATTATTCACCCAAAAAGGACACTTCTGTTTACTCAACACAATGTCATTCCAAATCTGTTTTAAAACTATGTTCTGTGACACAAAAAAGTATTATTTATAAAATTGTGGTGGATTTGGGTGTCCACCATGACACCCGCTGTGAAACAAACAGTGAAATGGTTGGAGTTCCGATATCACTAAATATCACACTCCTCTCAGTCAGATTCGAGGACCAGAAAGAACTGTTGTGCACAGTTAAGGTCAAAAGTTTACATACTGTACACCTTACGGTATCTGCAAAATGTTGATTATTTTATCAAAATAAGAGGGATCATACAAAATGCGTGTTGTTATTTTTTTTAGTACTGACCTAAATAAGATATTTCACATAAAATGTTTACATAATTATAGTTAAATAAAAAAAAATAAAAATCCTGTTCAAAAGTTTACATACACTAGATTCTTAATACTGTGTTGTTACCTGAATGATTCACAGCTGTATTTATTTATTTATTTTTTGTTTTGTTTTTTTTTTTTTTGTTTTGTTTAGTGATAGTTGTTCACGGGTCCCTTGTTCGTCCTAAACAGTTAAACTGCCTGCTGTTCTTTAGAAAAAATCCTTCAGGTCCCACAAATTATTTGGTATTCCAGCATTTTTATGTATTTGAACCCTTTCCAACAGTGACTGTATGATTATGAGATCCATCTTTTCACACTGAGGACAACTGAAGGACTCATATGCAAATATTACAGAAGGTTCAAACACTCACTGATGCTCAAGAAGGAAAAACGATGCATTAAGAGCCAGGGGGTGTAAACTTTTTAACAAAATGAGGATGTATACTTTTTTTTTAATTTAGTACTGCCTTTCAGAAGCTACAGAAGATAATTACATGTTTCTCAGAAGACAAAATAAGTAAAATTTACCCTGATCTTCGATTACTCTTAATGTATTGCGTTTCCTTCTGGAGCATCAGTGAGCATTTCAATCTTCTGCAATAGTTCAAAATGAGTCTCTCAGTTGTGAAAAGATGGATCTCAAAATCATACAGTGATACAGTGAACCATTGTTGGAAGGTTTTTTTTTTTTTTTTTTTGAAGAACAGTGGGCAGTTTAACTGTTCAGGACAAACAATGGACTCATGAACAACTATCAACTATCAACTATCAAAAAAAACAAACAAAAAAAAAAACAGCTGTGGATCATTCAGGTAACAACAGTATTAATAATCAGGTGGATGTAAACTTTTGAACAGGGCCATTTTTATAAATTCAACTATTATTTTTTCTTGTGGACTACATGTAAACATTTTTATGTGAAATATCTTATCCAGGTCGGTACAAAAATAAAAAAAAAATAGCATGCATTTTGTATCTTATTTTGGTAAAATAATTGCAGATTCTGCAAGGTGTATGTAAACTTTTGACGCCATATATGTTACCAAAACCCTTTTTTTTTTTTTTTTTTTAAACAGTACAGTACATACCATTCTAAACAAAAGATAAACGTGTAGTGTGCAGCGTATTAGGAGACATATTCTTGACACATGGAGAGTGCTTGCCGACAGGTTAAAAGACAATAGTGGGGCTGTTCCCATGGGGTATTGAAGTACTGGTGCAGCATGGAGTACTTTTGATAAAGTGTTTAAGGCTTTTGAGAGATCACGCTTGACAAGATCGTATTTAAAGTGAGCGAGAGCAAAAGACACAGAGACCAAATGAGGGGAAAATCCTCTGTAGTGAATGACTGATTGAAAACATAAATGTCAAAGGAGAAAAGAGACAGAATAGGGCGGAACTAAGAAGAGACAGGATTGGGAATACCGGCAAACGCTCTCATTATCATTATTATGATAATTTTGTATTCAGACTAATCACAGAAATACAGGTGGATAGGTGAATGTGTGAAGGTGATATGTGTGTGTGTGTGTGTGTGTGTGTGTGTGTGTGTGTGTGCACGCATATGGCAGTGCATTGAGAACATTTTATACTCAATCGTCTAGTGATAGGTTAGACCCTTGGGGAAAATTGTATTGAAAGTAGAATAGAATAGAATAGAATAGAATAGAATAGAATAGAATAGAATAATATTACAGTTTAGAAATGTGGTAAATATATATATCCATTTGTTTTCCCTAATAATATACAAATGATGCAACTTCATTCTGCATGTGCTAAACTCTGTTGTCTAAGTTTTTAGTAAAAGCACATTGATCATTTTGCCCTGTTGTGGAGTGAACAATAAAAAGTGGAATCTGCATCTATCAGGCAGTGGTCTGCTCTTTGCACCCCAAAATGATGACGGTGACAGCATTACAGTGTGGGCGAGAGCACCCTTGGGTGTCATACAAGGAGGAGGAGGTTGTAAAAGAGGTGGAAGATGGCATGTGAATGCAATGCTGAACATAGACGTGAAATACACAGTTTGGCTGGTCTTCATGACAGGCAGCAGCAAATCATTGATGTATTTTTTCCTCCTTGCTGAATTTCAACAGTTGTCAGCAAAAACTATAAACCAAGGGTACTAATATTAAAATCACAAAGTATACTGCATAAAATGTAAGCATCACAGGATTAATTGTCCAAGCCATCAGAGATGTAGATTAATTTGTTTCTTCATCAGATTTGGAGAAACTGTGCATAATATGACTTGCTCACCAGTAGTGAATGGGTCCAAACAGCTAATAAAATCATCACAATAATACCGTTCAGTTTAGTGAAAAGCGGTTAAAGGGGTCATTGGATGCCCATTTTCCACAAGCTGATATGATTCTTTAGGGTCTTAATGAAAAGTCTATAATATACTTTGGTTAAAAATTCTCAATGGTTGTGTAAAACAATACCCTTTTTACCTTGCCAAAATGAGCTCTGCAAAAATCATCCCATTCTGAGGTATTGTTCCTTTAAATGCAGATGAGCTCAGCTCGCCCCTCCCCTCTCTTCTCGCTGCTGCTCTGAGAGATTGTTTACTTTAGCCGCATATAGCGTGTTTAGTGGCGGAACTTGCTAACTAGAACGTTATTAGGATAGGTGATTGCAGAGATTCATATGAAAAAATAAAATAAAATTATTCTCACTTCTGCTGTAGGTGGATCACAAATGATTTGTGCAAACATAGACACATTTATGTAGATCGGTAGGCGCATTCCCTTCACAAAAAAAAATGTAATCCACTGCATCTTCAGCGGCTCAGATGTCGGGAGTAAATGACGACCACTATGTTCATTATTACATCCAGCAACACAACACCTCAATTGCGCAATCAGAGACATTCTTGTCTAACTTACACCCCTGCTCTGGCAGCGAAGCAATGGAGGTCGGACTGTTACAGCTGATCTGAGGTAAGATGCTCATGTCAATCAACTATTGTGGGAGCAGACCTGGACTTTTTTTTGTTTGTAAACTATGCTTGATCTGTGGATATTTCTCTCCTGATTCAGATGAGACTTTTTCATTGGAGAAAACAATATGTTTGTTTTGTTTAGCTCGAAACCACGGTTTGAAGTTAAAAACATACAGCTTTTCACTTCACTGGAGTTGTAAAGTTTTCATTAGCTCTTTGAGCTAACGTTCCCACGGCACCCATTCACTGGTAAGCAGGTGATGCAATGCTATTTTTTTCCAAATATATCTTCTGATGAAGAAACAATTTAGGAATACCTGAGAAGTTAATCTAGAAATTTTCATTTATAGGTTATCTATTCCTTTTAGTTGAAGTGTATTTTTTGCAGGGTTTTTTTTCCCATTTTCTTAAATTCAAATGTCTCATATAGATCTACTGTCATTTTAAGAATTACTTAATTTAGGTTAAGTTAATGACTTAAGCAGTGTTGTAGTACTCAAGTCCAGTCTCGGTCTTGAGACTGGTCTTAAGACCATTTTATGAAGGTCTTGGTCATGTCATGCCCTCGACCACATTTGTACTTGGTCTTGCCTTGGTCTTAGACTCAGAGGAATCAGGATTTTGTTTCAAGACTGATCAAGGCCACTGCTGTGGGGAAATCACTAAACTGCTGGTGCAAACACTGTCTAATTTATTTATAATCATCATTATTCTGACAGGATGTAAAACTTCCTGCTTCAAATGCAATCAATAACTAATTAGATAAATAACAATAACAAATAATTTGATTTATACCAGGAGATCTTAAGTTTTGATTTTAAGGCCCCTCTATTGTCCACAACCATATTTGAAGGCCCCGCTCCATGTACCCAAACTACTTTAGAGCTTATCATTACTAAAAAGATGTATATGCAGTATAAAAAAAAAAAAAATCTGAATCTATATATATATATATATATATATATATATTTATACTGTCATGCTGGGTCAAAATGTATTTATTTATTTATTTATTTATTTATTTATTTATTAAATAGGGATTTTTATAGGGCTTTTCTTTTTTAAACAGGGATATGTTTTGTCATAAAGCATGGACTAGAAACTCCTGACAATGGAGCTTCTTATCACTGAATGGATGTCTGGCATGAATGGGGGTCAACATACAGTAGAAGACTTACCAATAAATATACACTTCACGCATTATATTTCATGTCTTCATGACATGACTTTGTTCATAATGTCTAGTGTGTCACAACTCAATACACAGGAAGTGAAATATTGAACAGGACTGACCTCATGTTACAAATTTATAAAGAAGATTCTGTAGGAGCCCAGAGGCTCTGGACGGTCAGTGGTGTCGATATGGAGGAGGGCATATAACAGGAGATGATAGACTGCTGACCTTTCAGACTCATCAAAACGCCAATGCAGATGACAAATAAACCTTTAAGTTAGATAGAAGTGCTGACGGAAAGCAATATACACTTCCCTTGTTGTCTCTATATCTATTTCTCTCTCTCTTGCTCCTTGTCTTCCTGCCTCTGATGTCAAATTTACTGTACACACCAACATTTGGAATATATTGCATATGGACATGTATGTTATACAGGCCAGTCTGTGATACTGTATTTATATAAAAGATACTTTTCAAAAATTTGAGATCCTACTATATTCTTATCATTATCATCAGTGACATAAGTTTTGTATCTTTTTTTAAGGATTTTTTGATGAATAGACAGTTTTTTGTTGTTGTTTTGTTTTGTTTTTTTTGACAAATGTTAGTTAATTCTTAAAACATTTACTCATTATTATTTTTTTTTTTCCATGCACAGTATAATACTTGCTCTTTTAGAACTAACAGCCAAAAAACTACTTAATGCAGCTTTAATAACTAATAAATTAATAATGAATTTTCTAATTTAATTCATCAGAGAACTTTAGATTTCATAAACATAAGAAACTGGAAATTGGTAGTTAACAATAATGATATTGACCAATAAAAGAATACTATATGCTTAACTTTCTTAGCTTTCATAAGCCATAAAAGACAATTTAGGCATAAAACACAAATTGTATGGCTCAGTTTAATTACAGGCCTGTTTATCAGTGAAACTCATTAAATCATTATTAATGTAACCTTTCATATCTAATAATCAACCAGTGAAGACTTGGAAGTAAGTGTGAAATTCACACTTTATCACTACATTCACACTTTATCACATTTTTCAAGGATAGTTTGTTTGACAGATCCAGTTTCAGATGAAAAGGACATAACTAAAGAAAAATTGTACAGCATTAGAAATCAAGCTATGCCATGCAACATGGAAAACAGACAAATACAACTTTTATTTCTAAATGAACTATTCCTTTAACCCTGCGTGTTCCAGGGGGACTGCAAATATTCTAAGTTACTTTAATTAAACAGCTCCAAAGATAAACATTCAAATGTGTCTTGCATAAAAAGAGTCATGACTGTAACGTATAGCTTAAGGGCTTGAGCTAACAGATGAATCTGATTATGTAAATCATCATTAATGTTTTGATTGAGTTGAGAAGATGGAATCATGCAATGACCTAATAATAGAGTAGCGTGAACTCTTGAACTCTCTATGAATCCCAATCCTGTTTTCCCTCCTGTTGGAAACAGAAAGGCCGGCTTTATACAGAGCTTATGTGCAGTATTATGAAATAATTGCAAATTTAGATATATCTGAATGTTGGAGAATATCATGTTACTATTAAAATTAATAAGGACCTCTACTTGTGGTGCCAAGTTGTGATGCAACTCTGTTTCCTGCCACTGCAGACGTCCATTTTGTTTTTCTGTCTCTATCCAGAAGTAGGTTGTACTATTTGAGGCACTGCAAGACCTTGTAACACCTCACATTTCTCTTGTTTATTTTATTGCATATTTGTTATTCCCCTGTGTGTGCATGTGTATGTGTGTGTTTGTTTCCTTATTTGGGTTCCACTGTAATGCTAACGCAAGGCAAAGCAGGGGGGAGCTGTCAACACCCTTGCTTATTTAGACATTTGTGTGAGTGTGTGTGTTTGTCAAATTTAATGCTGTTAGGTAATTGTGTCTGGATAGTAGATAATCCTATAACCAAACTGAACCTCACAAGCCTCCATATTGTTTGGCTCAACAGCAGTATCACAAGCAGATTAAAAGTTTATATGTTTGTATACACAACCTTTACTTTGTGAGACAGAAATCTGTTAGTAATCTATACAGTATATCAGCATATAAAAAGATGTCTCTTATGCTCACCAAGGCTGCATTGATTTGATCAAAATTACAGTAAAATAGTAATATTGTGAAATACTATTGCAATTTTAATTAACTGTTGTCTATTTTAATATATTTAAAAAAAATGTAATTTATTCCCAAGATTGCCAAGCAGAATTTTCAGCAGCCATTACTACAGTCTTCAGTGACACATTTATTAATATTAAAAACTGTTACTTGTAATGTCTATACTGTCTCTTGATATTGCATTGTTATTGAGTAAAAGTATTAATTTCTTTAAACAAAATAACAACTATACATACATACATACATACAAGCATGCATATTGACCCAAACTTTTGAACAGTAGTGTATATAATTATATTTTAATAATAAATAAATTATTAAAGTGGGTGCATGTAGGTTGGTATTCTAAAAGGCTGTTGCTCATCAGTTGTCTCGTTATGTTATGTTATGTCAGATGTTAATTCCTTCATGGGAGTAATAGAAATGGACAGAAATGAGACAATTTTTAATACATCTATTAAATTAGTGTGGATAAAAGGACTCAGATGATTTGGGTTTGAAATAATTTAATGAGAAATGTTTCATTTCGTAGTAAAATCTTCGACGTTTGATCAGACCTTGATGTCTTGGCAAATCTAAGCACAGTTTGAGCTACTGATGAGTTTTTTTTTTTTTTTTTTTTTTTTTTGAAACTGTAGAGAAGACATTTCTAAAAATCCATTTATAGGGGCAAAAACTTTAAGTTCAGACTGATGCTGAGGGAATAGTAATGGTGATGTAGCAATACATGATGCATTCAGGGGGTTAAGGCTACATTTTAAAATGATCAATAGTAAACAGGATCAAGCAGGGTCAGTACAACATAGAAGAGCATACATAAAAAGCAGTATCTGCAGGAAAATTTAACATAATTTGAAACTTTTAAGACTTGCTAAATTTCTCTCTGTCTTGTAAGCCATGCAAAAGCAAATGGTTGTGTATTCATATACACAAAATATGGTTCTGTAAAGGTTCTTTACATGCAGTAACGGTTCTATTTAGAACCATAGCATCCTGAATAACTTGTTTGTGCCGAAATACTTCTTTGTGTTAGAGTTTAGGGTTTTTTATTCCGGCCTTTTTGTTTTTCAAATCTGTAATTGTCAAAGCACTTTGTTACTGATTTTCTGGAGCTTGACCATTCAACTACTCAGACAGTCAACACATTCTTAACAGGTAATTATTAAATTAAAGATTCCTTAATTATTAAATTTAAATACAAATTGTAATTGTTCTTTTCTCTTTTTAGATTTTTTGGTCGCATTTAAGTGTGAGCAGCACTGTTAAAGGAGAAGTTCACTTCCAGAACAAAACAATTTACAGATAATTTACTCACTCCCTTGTCATCCAAGATTTTTTTTTCCCCTCAGTCGTAAAGAAGATATGTTTCTTTTGTTTGTTTGTTTGTTTGTTTGTTTGTTTTTTTGAGGAAAACATTTCAGAATTTTTCTCCATATAGTGGACTTCTATGGTGCCTTGAACCTCCAAAATGAAGTTTAAATGCAGATTTAAAGGGCTCTAAATGATATCAGTCAAGGAAGAAGGGTCTTATCAAGCGAAATGATCAGTTATTAAAAAAAACAAACAAACAAAAAAAAAAATAAATAAAAAGACAATTGATGTACCTTTTACCCTCAAATGCTGCATTTAAACTACATTTTAGAAGTTTAAACTTGCGGGGGAACCTGTGAAGTCCACTATATGGAGAGAAATCCTGAAATGTTTTCCTCAAAAAACATAATTTCTTTACGACTAAATAAAGAAAGACATGAAGATCTTGGATGACAAGGGGGTGAGTACATTATCTGTAATTTTTTGTTCTGGAAGTGAACTACTCCTTTAAGCTGAGGATACTTCTCTCCTCTTCTCCACTAGTAACAGAGATATTGAACATGTAATCCATATTGTTTCTTATTATTATTATTATTATTATTTTTTTATTGGTAATCATGGCAATTTTGTGTGTTCAAAGTTTAAGAAATTTGAATCCAGAAGGTGAAATATTTCACATAATGTGAAATTCCAAATCACACATTAAAAAGTAAACATAACTGCACCCTTGTAATGTAAAATCATTCATGCAGGAGGGAGCTGAACTGAATTCTGTATAACTGGGTAGTCTAAGTCACGTTTCTGTCCTCGCTCTGATCCGCCCTTTACTCGCAGTTGTGTTTTTGTCTCTTATTTACCCTCAAGGTCCCAAGGGAAGTTTGCCGTCTGCTCTCCAGACACACACACTCCCTCTGCTCACAACCTAAACACTACACAGGGAGATTTCATAAGGTTGCCATGGTAAACCACCCATGTGATACGCACACGCACGTACATACTGTGCAAGACATATGCGCTGTGAACATATGTGAAAACCACACTTATACTAAAGACAAAAGGGCTTCATGATAAACAAGCACACATGCAGTCTTACAAAAAAATGGTCCTAAACAGTATCACAAAAAGGCTCTTCTGCTTGTAACAATATTGTAACCCTTTTCGGTGCTAAATAGAACCCTATTATAGGGTTCCATAAAGAATAATGGTTTGAAAATGCTATAAAGGTGCTTAATGTTAATTCTTAATGCTTGAATAACCATCTAATGATTCTAATGAGTTTATTTTTATTAGCATTAGCATATTAATATATTACTATAATTCATGTTAGTATTATTAATATTATTTGTATATATTATTTATTACTTTTTAACCTCTCTATCTGCTTGAACTATAATAACCTCTATTAGCGTTTACATTAAAAACTATGGGTTTGACTGGATATGTTTATGCATAAACCCAAGTAATAATAATAATGCTGGTTAGTTTGAAAGTGACCTCTGAGTAAGCGGTGCTTCATGCATCACTACACTATTGGTATAGTTGCCATTGGACCACTGTCTATTGTCAATAGTGTATAATGTATGATGCACAGCTCACACAAAAGGCACTTTCAAACCACACAGCTTTCTTGTGGTCAGCGCAGCGAAATAACTTCATCAAACCGAACTCACTGCGAAATCTGTGTAAGGAAATTATTTACTCACATGCAAAGCTCTTGATCGTGTGGATTCTTATTGTAATGAATGGATGTTTTACCAACAAAATTTTCATTTTTGTTCTTAATTAGCACAAGACCTCAATCCCTAAAGCGACGCTGGGAATGGAAAATTCTGCAGATGATGTACTGACAATGCGCAAATTAAAGCACAAATGCAGACACATAATTTTCATAATGACTAATGCAAATACAGTGCAAATTAGCATAGATTCTCAGAGCCCGTCAACACAGAGACACATATACACTCTTAAAAATAAAGGTGCTTTAAAAGATTCTTCACAGCGATCCCATAAAACAGTGGTTCTCAAACTTTATTTAACTTTATTTTTATTTATATATATATATATATATATATATATATATATACACACACCAATGAATTAATGTTTTAACATTAATTTATATTTAATTTAGTAATTCCTCTGCATACCACTAGAGCGAGCCTATGGCCATTTTAAGAACTACTGCCATAGAAGAATCATTTTTGGTCCCACAAAGAATTTTATAATCTCAAGAACCTTTCACCACAAAGAACTTATGTTCTTTATGGAACTATTTACACAAAAAAAGGTCTGTCTATGGAATCATGAAGAACCTTTATTTTTAAGAGGGTACATGAAAATTGTGTATTGTATAAGCATTTCGTCCAGACGGATCCAACATTTTGGGAGCCTGAAAACTGGGTCCCAGAGTGGATAAATCTGAAAACGACACCCTTGCGTTTTCGTGTGTACAGCCATTTTGTATATTTTGTGAAATTATGATGTCATCACCCCACATCTTGACCCTAGTCAGACACCATCACGTAACAGCAACAACAACATGAACAAACAATGTACAACTGTATTTTTATTAACTAACATTAACACAGATTAATAAATAGTGTAATAAATGTATTGTTCTATCTTCGCCTTGTTGCCATGTTGGGTTTGTATATAGCGTGTAAGGTTTACGCGCATAAATCTTCCTCTACGTTTTTAGTATACCTCTGTGGAAGAATTACAGCACCACATACTGGTATGGCATGTAAACTACATAGTTTTGAATCTGTTTTAGTGGTTTTGTGTGTACGCAGATATTTCTTAAGATGACGCAGTGTTTACAGGGAGTTTTTTTTTTTTAGAACGAGGGGAAAAAAATGGATTGGGAAAACTTTTGCTTCGTGTGGACAGACCCTCAAACAAGGGTTTTAAACAGGCAAGCCAATGATAATCTGGTGTGGGTAATTTACTAACAACACAGGTGCAAAATGGGTCAAGTTTTTATTTTTTTTGCTGTTGGTGCAAATACCAGTAAATTGACTAGCATAACTTTAAAGGAGTAGTTCACTTCCAGAACAAAAATTTACGGATAATTGACTTACCCCCTTGTCATCCAAGATGTTCATGTCTTTCTTTCTTCAGTGGATAAGAAATTATGTTTCTATAAATAAATAAATAAATATAAATTGTCAGTTTGTTTAAATTGTCAGTTTGTTTGTTTGCTACTATATAAGACCCTTCTTCCTCGGCTGGGATCATTTAGAGCCATTTGAAGCTGCATTTAAACTGCATTTTGGAAGTTCAAATTTGGGGGCACAATTGAAGTCCACTATATGAAGGTCCAGTGCAGTGTTGGGGGTGCTTGCAGGACCGGTTTGAAAAGTACTGCTTTAAATGATAATGAGCTACTGCTCACCCACCTTCTTTTCCATTTTTTGTGTATTTAGTGGCACACTACCATCAAAAACAACTAATCCACTGCGTCCTCAGTGGCTCTCATGTTGGGAGTAAATGAAGACTCAAATGTACAACTGGCTGAGGGCTGAAATCAAAACAGCTCAGAAAAATCAAAACGGCTTGATAACTGAGACTGTTTAAGTTTGTTGGAGATTAAAAAAAGGACTAAATTGATTTTTTTTTATCATTGTAGGGTGGTTGTGTCCACACACAATTATATGTGAACACCATGTAAAAGAGGATTTTGCATCTGATGTCCACTTTGCGTGATAATTTAAATAATCTCCTCCTATCAATTTTGTGTCTTAAGGGAAGCTCCTATAAATGCGAATGCAAGAAGGTTAGCCGCAAAAAATAACTCTCCACATTTTGTCATCACAATTTTTTAGTGTATGTCTTTAGTAAATCCTGATGTAGGTTTTTAACCCTAAAAGAGCACTGTTACTAGCTGTTAGTAAACTTGGCTCTAAATGTATAGACCATTACAGAAAGCCTTCAGTTTGCTCTCTTTCTAAATGCTCTTTGGTCTTTCCTGTTTGTGATGACTGCATAGATATACAGTAATGTGCCTTTTTAATGTTTGACATAATATTGCTGATAGCAATTTTGAGAGTCTACTTAAGATCAAGAGTTATCATGTGGATGCACAGCCCACACAGTTCACCGCTCAGTATGTTGTTTGTTTCTCAGTGTGTGTCTCTATGTGCATATGTGTGTTTGTGTCTGCTGCTCGCATCTGTTCACTTTCCACATCCCTTCTGGGAATCGAGAGCGCTCATATTATCAGCTTTATGGCTCTCTGAAATCCCCAATCAGCCAAATCCAGAGCCACTTGAATTAATTGATCCCTATATCGGATCCCATGGTGTAATTAAGGGGATAAAGTGGTAAGAGGCAGTCAGTCTAAGTCCTGTTCCCCCAAGACCATTCATCTCTGCAGCCCATCACCACACACGCGCTGCATTATTCATAACCGCTTTACACGGCCATACATTTGCACGCTTTACAGAGATGCCTCCAGTTGTGAGAGGGGACATTTTTGAAACATTCAGAGGGCTTGTCTGAGCACTGTTATTTCACATGCTTATTTAACTGGAGTCAGTATTTATTGTTGCTTCTTGCGCCGGCTGTGGACGCCGGGGCTCAGAGCACCTACTGAATGAAGAAAAACAGCTTCTTCCACCATGTCAGTGTGAGTGTGTGTGCACAGGAATCTTGCTGGTTAAGGGAAATAAATGCATTGTGCTGTGTCGAGAGAAAGAATTGGTGATGGTGATGGAGTCATACGCCTGTGTGTGTCTGAGGGAAGAAGAGTGTGTGTCCGGACTGTATGGTGGAGTCCAAACACGTTCCCATCTTGAGATTCAGGCATGCTCTCAAGTCTCTTAAGCTCAGATGCAGCTTGGGATCAAACTGTGGACTGAATTCATCATATTTTTCCCACACAGATGCACACAAAGCGAAAGAGAGAGAGAGAGAGAGAGAGAGATTTTGAATTCCATCTTCAGATTGCCAGCAAGGTCAGGCTGTGTGTATCACTTATGTAGACTGTGGCATTCAAATCATTCTCCAAACCTTGACTAACCACTTAATGTGGCCAATCTCATTTGATCCCCTGTTGCCCAAACTGTGAGTAAATGACCACCAGCAAAGTGGTGACACAAGGCCTTGTTAGGATGTTCTACATTTCCAATGTGTTGCAACAAATGATGAGTTGGATGCTTTGATACTGTCACAGCAAAATAAAATACTCTTATATTTGCCAGTGTGTGTGTGTGTGGTTCAGGTATTTTGTGTCCCCATAATGTAGGGTACATTTTGTCCCTATAACGTAGGGTAAATCTGAACCACACATGGTTCAGGCAATATCCAAAATCCTTGTGGGGACATCCCTGTTGAAAAAAATCAGCATATACTGGTTAGGTTAGTATTTCTGAAGGATGACAGCTGGTTTGAGTTGGTTTAAGCTGGTCCTTAGTTAGCCATTAGCTGGTTTAAGCTGGTTCTGAGCTGGAGCTACTTGTTTAGGACCATCTTTGGACCAGCTCATGTCATGACCAGCTTAAACCGGCTCATTACCAATTTATAATCAGCTCACAACCAGCTTAAACTAAGGACCAGCTTAAACCAGCTAATGACCAACTAAGAACAGAACTAAGAACTGAAGCTGTCATGTTGCAAAACATACCTAACCAGCATACACTGTTTTTTTTTTTTGTTTTTGTTTTTTTGTTTTTTTACAGGGATTTTTGGTCCATGAGGAAACAAGCTTATAAATCATACAAAATCATCAGATATTTAATTATTATTGTGCAGGAAAAGTACACATACACTACTACATACCTCAGGTCGCTAGGGACCCTATACACTTTTTGACATTATTTTATAATTTCATTTTTTTTATCTTTAAAAAATGAAGGAGGGATGGGGTAGTAAATGGCATCCCGGGTCGCTAAAGACCTGAGGTATGCATTTAAGGGTTAACAGTGTTAAATTATGTTACGTATATATGAATACACACACATACCATATATATTTCGAAAATATTTCCATGTATTAACATGTACATATTTATATTCATATAATTTATACCATATATGAATATATTTAATATTTGAAGATAACATATTTTCTTAAATATATACATGCATATATATATATATATATATATATATATATATATATATATATATATAGGGTGTGTGTGTGTGTGTGTGATTAATCGTGGTTAATCGTTTGACAGCACTAATTTTGAATTTTATTACTACATGTTGCCATTACAATTTTTATTAAATTAAAATTTTATGAAAGTACCATTGTTGGTTAATAATTTTTTTTCATCTAAATATCTAACCAACTAACCAACCAACAAACAAAGAAAGAAATAAAGAAGTGACTATTTTAGTTAAAGGATTAAATAAACTACAAGGACGCAATAAGGCTCAAATCCATAAATTCTAATCTGTCTAGGTTTGGATTTCTGCACATCCAGTTACAGCCATTGAAAATTATTCATCTAACACCAATGGAATGAGTAAACTTTAATTTTACAAATTTATAATGATTGCACACATTGACATAAGGTTAAACAAATAATCAAGAATTGTGTTGTGTTAGTTTATTTTAATTAACTAAATTAAAAGTAGAGGCAAAAATCCATTTTTGAGTGCAGTCCTTGTTTATGGCTCATACAGTGGCAAAGAATACAATATGCAGACAAAAAGGCAATGCACTAATAAACAGACTGTTCCTGTTTGTTAACATAGCTTCTGCAGCAGAGGATCTGTATGTGGGCAGCATGTCAATAGAGAGACTCTTAAACTCGCTGTCTCTCGTGTCATGACTGCTAATCTATCAGAGTAGGAATGGAGCACTTTTACCATAGTCTGGAATAAGTGCTGACCTACTTGATCCAGAGCAGACAATAGATGTGCCTGTTACCTGTCACTGTTCCATCACATTTACAAATACCCACACTCTAACATGGTTAAAGCACACGGTTTCAGTTCAGTCTGTCAAAATATAAAGTGATTAATGGGATGGTGAGGGAAGGGACAGATTATGGACATGACTGCTGAGGCCCAGAGCTTCACCTCGATGGATCACACTGGCAGTTCTTAACCACGTGACACAGAAAAAAAGGAAGAAATATGGCCACTGCTAGAAGAGAAAGGTTGAATTGGCCAATATTAGTCCGCCATCAGTTTCGGGAACTCAAACTGTCTGGAAGTGATCAAATTTAGCTCGTGACAAATCCGTTTGGATTACCATCCATAGCATCATTCATTTGGGCCTGGGGTTCTTTGAGACTTTTCACTGCTTGTATCAGTCCGCTTGTCTGTGTATTATTGTCTGTCTGTCTGTCTGTCTGTCTGTCTATCTATCTATTCATTCACAGGATGATTGGGAAAAAATGTGTCTCTATACCTGCTTTTTTTTTTTTTTTTTTTTTTTCTTTCCAAAACTGCAAAAAACATACTCCAACTGAATGCTCCAACTGAAACACTAGTGGTAATAAAACCAGGGCTGGTAGTTTAATGTGTTAATTAGATAAATTAACTAGGGTGAAAAAAAAAAAAAAAAATGTGTTAATAATTTTAACACATTTACTGCACTTGCCCAGCCCCTGACTTACATGGGTCATCTGATATTTCATACAGTTGATTGATAACAAATATGAGGCAGGACAACAACATACTGCGTGAGGGAGCCTAGAGAACGCAGTTAGAATGTCCCTAAAATTCAAGATATAGGGAAAAAAATGTATTTGTATCATGTATTTAAAGGGTTACTCCACCCCAAAATGAAAATTTTGTCATTATTCACTGTCAAGACCCAGAAGAGTATGAAAGACATCGTCAAAATAGTTCATCTGCCACAAGCTGTGTACGCCATTCTGTGTCAGCCGCAACACACGGATAGGTTTTCTACATATATTTACGTTTTGATTTGACCGAAAACAGCGTATTAAGCGGATAAGTGCTGACGCGGAGGAGACAATTTTTTTTTGTTTTTTTCCGTATAAAGTATTCTCATCGCTTCATAAAATTCAGATTGAACCACTGATGGCAGATGGACTGTTTTGACAATGTCTTTCATACTTTTCTGGGTCTTGACAGTGGTACTTACCTGGCAGTCAATGGGACAGTCACAAACCTCCTGGTTTTCATCCAAAATATCTTAAATTGTGCTCCAAAGAAGAACTAAGCTTTTACGCATTTGGAACGACAGGGGGGGTAAGTGATTATTGACAAAATTTTCATTTTGGGGGTGGAGTAACCCTTTAAGAAATATCACACGAGCAATAAGTGCAACAGGGGTTATGCGCAACAGACATCCGTATTCTGCTAAACAGGTCTTGTTGCTTTCGGTTCACGTGTTTTGCATATGCCTCGATAAATATGAAGCTGTTTTATTCAAGATGCCTTCAAAGTAGACACTAAAGGTGATCATAACCAATGTTTTTTTTTTTTTTTTTTTTTTTTTTTTTTTTTCACTAACATATGTATATATATATATATATATATATAGCTAGTTTAACTAATTGCCTTAAAAGTCTATCGATATCGCTATTATTTAATATTGCTATTAACACGTTCTCTGACAAGTGCAAGTGATGGTACCTCTTTTCTGGATTTGTTCAGGTAACGTTCAACACATACCCTATATCACACGAGTGCAAATGTGACACTGATCTTATACAACAATTAAATAAATAAGAAGTTAATAGTGTGTTATTTTAGACACAATGTTGTCTGTTTTGCTCAATTTTGCCAACAAAAATATAAAGACAAAGCAGAACTGTTTGTCTCCAAGCAACACACACGTGCAATTTCTTAATCCACGTTTTGAACGAATTGGGTAAACCATTTTGGCTCGTTGGATTTGAAGTCGTGCTGCACAGACCGATCATTATATAACATCAGTATTTTGGTCTGATTGGTCTGATGGTGATGATCCGCTTCAAGTCGAGCAAGCCCAATGGACCACTCATAAAGAGAACCATTTACTTCATTCAGTGATAATAATAATAAATAAAATAAATAAATAAATAAAAGGTATAGTTCACCAAAGTACGCAAAAATGAACATTTTGTCATAATTTATTGTAATAAATATTTAATAAATTTTCAAAATTATCAAAATCATCATCAAAAAATATGTCTTGTTGAAGCTACTTTTTGTAATGTCTGTTCGATGCTTTACACAGCAATGACTTTAAATGATCTTTTGGGAGTCATTTCTAGGTTAGGTTAGCACTAGCACTTCTAGATTACGTTCACTAGGTTAGCATGCGACGTGACTGTGTTAATAAGTGAGTCATTGAAATATTCACTCAACTGATTAATAGGGATTCATTCAGTAATGACACTACTGTGTGTTTCTGGGAGTCATGCAGCAAAATCATGTTTTAATTTTGAATTTCAGTGTTTGTAACCATTTTCAGTGGCAAAGTGAAAAAAAAAATCTAATTTGTAAATTAGTCAGTATTAAGTTTCTTAATAGAATATTTGTTGTTTATTGAACTTACATTTGCAGTTATGCTGTTCAAGTCAAGGCAGATTGTTTAAAATTGCACCATGCTATTAAACAGCAAAGTAACAGGATCAATGCAAACTTCAAATATGAGGCAAATCCAAAATCTGCAGCTCACATCAGTTTATAACAACCGCAACTCTTTACAAAAGGATTGAATTACTATCACATGTTCAGTTTTACTTGTTTGTTAGACAGTACTACTGAACATAACAAAAAAAAAAAAAAAAAAAAAAAAAAAAAAAAAAACAACTGATACAAAATAGTCCAAAGCAAGAAAGTACATAAATAGGCTTGTTGGACACAACACACCAGCACCTTAGTCCATAGAAACAAAAAAGTAATGATAAAGATTATACTCATCAGTCTGTTGACTCAGTCCTTTTCTGCTTTGGGATAGACAGCAAGCTGAAAATCCAAATGGAAAAATCTAATTTCCCCAAAAAGAGAAATGTATAATCCACTGGTTCAAGGCCCCATTAAAAAAAAACAGTTCCTCAGAGTATGGTTTGAATATGTATATCCCAGACAAGAGTGTGCACTTAACAGCTCATAATTTTGGAATATAGTTCTGGAGTCAAGGTAACAAAAGCATGAACCTCATCAAACATACATTCCATTTCAAAACGGCCGCCCTTCCCCTTATATAGACAGGCCATCACAATAAGAGTCCTTAGCAGCCAACAAACCTTCCCATAATTCCCCCTCACACAAAATGCATATAAGCATGTTCCAAATCAACATATAATGCAAATGAATAAACAATAAGCATTTTAGGCATGAGAGACATTTATATAAAATGACCTTTTTACATCTTTACACCTATAGCGAGGAACTATCATACAGGCTTTACTGTGGCAGTTTCAACAAGTCATTGTTGATTCAATTCAGTTCAGTAACAATGTCAATGTTGCAAAATTCATCAATTTTAAATTAATTCTATTTAACTATAAAGCAGCTGTACAGAAGACAATAGTAGCCCAATTCGGTTTAAGTTTTGTTCTCATTTTACAGTGTCAGTTATGTCAAATTGTTAATATGATCTGATAATGTTGGTCTCAATGCAACCATGAATCTGCTATTGCTTAAAAAATATGGTGCACATTCTTTGTGCGTGTTTTGTATTTGTACACATCAGGTATGTCTGTTTTTGGATGTTCACCCCAATTCAAATACAACATCATATGCTGCAGCAAAATTAGCACAGGAGTGCTTTTATTCCCACAAATCATTATGGTTTCAGTTAAATTCCGGGTTATTGCAGGCCTTTTTTTAAACTCATCATTTAGTTCTTCACTTGCACAGCACTTGAAATTCTGATTTAATTCTTTCACTTCATATTGAAGGGGGAAAAATGGGCCACACAAATACCAAAAATCAATTGTACAAAGTTCTAACAGCCTTTGATTGAATTTCCCATTATATAGAGGAGAATATTAGAAAATCATAAATCAGGTAAACATAACTCTGCATTGACAGGGTATGGGCTGTGCCCATATGTTTTGGCATTGCCTCAGTGGTTCATATAATTCTCAATCAGCGGCTGACAAAGGCAGGGTTAAATATGACAGGAAAATTCATTTCAAAACACCATCTTGAGCAGAACAGCAGTGAGCGCTGATCAATGACATTATTAATTACCCTTGCTGGGTATCGACTCTCTCTCGCTCTATCTGGATCTCCATTTCTTTCCATTTCTCCCCTTTACCACACCCTAACATCTGATCTAGATGAAGATACATTATGTGCTATTGAGATGGGGGATGAACATACTTACATTGTTTGCTCTCATTCAGAATAAAGTGTCCTTCCCTGCCCCCGTGTTTTATGAACATCATTACGTAATGCTCTGCAGAAGTTTATGTAGGCCTGTTGGTGCAAGCCTTCACATTTGTGCAACTATTTTTCATTGTTTTTGCACCCAGAAAGTCTGTATTTGGAGTATTGTATAAATCATGGTCAAACATGGTCAAAAAGGTTAGGGACAAGTTTATATTATTGAGTCCAAAAGAAGTTAGAGAGTTTTGGGGGGGTGCAATGGCCGTGCTCTCATACCTTGAGGGTCATGTTGGATTTCTGCAGCAGCTGAGAGCCACTGATCCAGGGTCAGTCCTCTGTGAGTGCTCCATCCATCACACTGGCTGAGGGACTTCATGAGGCTGAGCAGGGAACAGCAATGAACTCTGGGGAGTTTAGGCACCCTTCTGCAAAAGCAGAAGTCAGCAAACTCTCTAGGGCACAGGGTAAATAATGCATTTTTTAAACAAATCTCAAGGGTTGTGTTACCCATGCCCTTGTGTAACTAATCATAGAGACAAAAATAATTCCTGTTATTTACAGCTGTTCACGGTGTACATAACTGCAGTTCTACTTATTTGGAAATTACATGTTTTTGTTGTTGAATAATACCTTTTCTGAATAAAACACCCCATTCTCCCTATTTTGTAGGGACTGAATGAGTAATGTTTTGAAGTCCATTGAACATCCATGGCATTCATAACTGAAACACCTGGTTTTAGACCATAACAATTTATTAGTATGGTGTAGGGCCTCTCTTTGCAGCCAGTACAGCATGGATTCATCTTGATAATGACAGATACAAACCCTGCACAGTGGCCAGAGGTTTGAGTCATTGCTCTTGCAAGAACAGTGGCCAAGCCACTAAGTGATGTTGGTGGAGGAATATGTTTCCTGACTTGCTCCTTCAAAATACCCCAAAATGGCTTAGTAATATTCAAATCTGGTGATTGTGCGGGCCATGGAGATGTTCTGCTTCACTTTCATGTTCATCAAACCACTCTGTGACCAGTCTTAATGTATGTATTGGTGCATTATCATCTTGATACATGGCACCACCTTCAGGGTAACAATGTTTGAAATATTAGGTGCACATGGTCCTCCAGAATGGTTTGGTAGTCCTTGGCATGTGACCCCATTAAGCACAGTAGGTAATGTCATGATATTACAGCCCAACCCATCACTGATCCACCCCCATGCTTCACTTCATGCATGCAACAGTTTGGGGCTTCTCCAGATTGTAACTCCCATGTAAAACAATACATGTTTCACATTATCCACAGCCCATGATTTGCACTGCTGGCACCATTAAAACTGGCATTGGAACGAGTGACCAAATGCTTGGCTATAGCAGCTTGACCATGAATATTGACGCTGTGGAGTTCCCGAAAGGGAGTTGACTTGTTAATGAGGTTCGGGAGCAAGGCCACGCCTCAACCAATCACCTATCTTTCTGAAACCTTCATAAATATGGGGCTGCCCAATACCATACTGTTTCTCTTAAGCCCACCCTTACCCTCCCTTTCTTATCCATACAGCTATCCATATCCTCTATTTCTCTTACTTTCATGCCTGAATATACAAATGAGATGATACCCCCACCAGGCTATCAATTCCAAATCCCCAAATCAACCAGATCAGTTTGGCTGTGGTGTGGTTCTTGCTCTTGAAGAATAGTCAAGGTGCGCATTTAATTCTACAGTAAGCTGTGGTTTTATGTTGTTTGGATACAATCTGGGATAGTGCCCAGAAATTCCTTTTGGACAGTTACCTCTTGCATCGACAGTTACCCCTTTTGGATGTGGTTCGTCCTTTGTGGTGGAATGGTGACATTACCTACACTTGTTAAAAACAACCCAGCTTGGGTTATTTGACAACCCAGCACTGGGTAAATATTGGACAGAATACACGCTGGGTTATTTTGACACAGCTCGTTGGATTAAATGTTTTTTATCAAACATGCTGGGCTATTTTGTTTCAGTCAACTAAATGATGAACATTTATTATTAAGCAAGAACTGGAAATACAAAACAAATTTAATTTATTTGACTGAATACAGTGTAGTTTACAATATTACATACATTTAAACTCATTTAACAAGCGTTTTAAAAGTAGCGTTTTAATTTTAGTGTATTCAACCATAATCAGTTTTTACTCATTTTTGTGCCGGTGTGTTGCTGAAATCCATGCTGTTCGCTGGGGGAAGTACGAACTTCAGACTGCGGCCCCGTGTTTCACTCATAGCTGAAAGATGTGACTGATTCCAAAACCTGTCCATAAATGAATGGTACTGACATAAACAAACATATTTTAACATCAAATTAAATTAAACTCAATACTATAATGAATAAAAATCCATTTATTTTATGCAAGGCAAAAGGCGTTTCCATCATGCAAAGTGTCCACTACTGATGCAGCTGACTGAAATCTTGTCCTTATGTTGCGTTGCATAAAATAATAAAATTCACAGCCCAGTAAAGACTTTATAAATTAAATAAAATGTATACAAACCTTTATTTCACTGAAGATGTGCACCAAATCGGCGGCAGTGAGAACCGCTCTCTCCTAGAGGACTCAAAAAGCCTGCGTCCTGACTGTAATTCAGTAGCTGAGTTGTTTCGTCAGAAACAGGCTTAACTCAGTGGTTGGGTAGAAAAAAATAACCCAGTGTTTAAAATGACTCAGCAGCTTAGTTACAGAAAAAATACCCAGCACCTGGGTAAAAAATATAAAAAATAACCCCCCCAAAAAAAATAACCCAACAAGTTGAACCTAGCATTTAGGTTAAAAAAAATAAACCAGCACTGGAGTAAAAAAAAAATAAAAACAACCCAATAAAATGACCCAATGGGCTCTTAATACACCACAAAGACTTGCTGTCCTGGTCACAAATGCACCAGTGAGATGCACACCAACTATTTGTTTTCTTTTTAGCTCTGATATTTTTTCAGTTGTTTAAATGTGTCCAAGTGGAACTGTATTATGCCGGATAATTATCACTGTAGGGCAGACAAGTACAAAATAATCTAAACAAAGCAGTTGTCTTAAAATGTCTGGGCACATTGTTTAAAATTAATTACAATTTGAGTAGGACATTGAAAACAAGCACATAGACTTTTTTTGTTTGTTTGTTTTAAAATATTAACTACTTTGAAGTATGATTACATACATTTTTGGGTGAAAATAGTGTAGTACTGACTTGTAATGTTATCCATATTTTACTGGATCTTTTGGATGAGTCAGGAACACTGATTATCAGTGTGAACTGTGGCTTTGAGCGTTGTTCTATATCAGAGTCTAGACACTGTTTTAATGTACTGAGTCTGATTCTGTTTAGGAATTCATTAAAACTAAACTGTGCTATGATTATCTCTGATTGATGATTGACACTCAGTGAAAGTTTTAACAGCATTGGGAAAATGGAAAATGTTATCTGCTCTCTAATCATGTCTCTCAAACTGAGAGGATGCTGTCAACTTAGCAAAGTCAAAGGCTTCAATGTGAAACATGAATTGCTCTCATAGGTATCTTGCTTGCCGGCCTGTGCTGGCTATATACTGCAAGTGCGCTCTATTCATGTAAAATGTATTACTGGCTGGTGTTTCTTAACCAGCAACAAAACTATACAAACAAGTGTATTTATTTATTCATTCACACATTAAGTATTCACTGTATAATTTGACACATTAAATGATTATGTAACATCCTTTGTGTAATATCCCAAACGACAAAAAAAAAAAAAAAAAAAAAAAAAAAACATATCCAGCCACCGTTGTATCATGGTATATTTTAATTTCTGCAGAGACAAAAATGACAAGCAATTTATTTACAGAAATACCTGTACAAAAGCAAAAATTATGTAAAATAGATCATAAATAGAGGTGGGCTTGCGCTCAGTACATTTGCCATGTTCAGCTAAGCTGCGTGCATAGTGACTCCTAATAAAACAATGATTAAAATCAATCCTCAATTCTACATCAACATCCAAGTCAAAGGACAAATAGAGTATGATTAAAATTACAATTTCTTTTTTCATTACCTGTGATGTGTCCTATGACCTAAGTGCTACAACTTAAGTCTTATATCTTCTAAGTTGAAAGCTTAAGGAACACACACCTCAGAGTGCAAACGACGATTAAACAAAAGCGATTTCAGCACGTCAACAACAAAGTCAGATGTCTTTTAAGATTAAGGTGCAGACGTTTTCCAGGCATGTACAGTAGATGTAGGTGTCGATCTCCTCGGTTTCTTTCTTTTTTCTTTTTTTTTAGATATAGCAACTGCCGTATACTCCTACTGTATCTAATCGGCTGATATATATCTACTCTATAGTCCTCTGAGGTGTGTGTCCCATTCACAAACCTTTGGAGCTTTGTGTTTCGTCTGCCTTCTCGTATCATGAAAACTGCAGAGAGTCTCAAAGCGTGTTTGCTTCACCCCTAAAGGACACAGCGTCTTCTCTTTTTTTTTTTTTTTTTTTTTTTTTTTTTTTTTTGCTGTGCCCCAAATCGCAAACCGATTCTTTCCGAACTGTCGCGTTCGCGACTAAAGTTCTCCTTGCTGTAAAAATCACAGTTTGGACATGTGACCATGCTAACTTTGAAATGGATGGATATACCAGGGTATCACCTATGACATGTACAGTTGGTACTCATCAATATACTTGACAAAGTTCGACTGAGCTTACTTAAAGAAGCCACAAGATAAAAGCTTTTGTTATTTGAAAGTCTATCATAGTAAAATTGCCAGGACTGTAGGTTCAGCATAAAGTACTCTTCCTCCACTTTTAGAAAGCATCTCAGTACAATTGGTTTCATACTGGTTAAAACCAACGAGTCATACCAATAAAGGTATAAAAAGGCACAGTTGCATATTTTGCATTCACTCTATAGTTTTGTTTTGATTTTTTTTTTTCTGTTTTCTTTTCTTTTTTACAGAAGCACTACATATACAAAGTGGCACTGGGAAGGAAAGGGAAAGATATGACTGATGAGATCTGAAGAGGGCATCATTACGAGCGTATGTTTGAAAAACAAAAGTTGTGAGGTACTCGAGACTCCTTTGAATTGTTTTGGAATCAAGTTTCACAACTCATTTTCTACATAATGAAGGTACTTTTCTGTGAAAAGAATATAAACATTACAGAACCAATGGATAAAAGCACATCTGCTGTGAAATAAAGTTATAAATAAATCAGATAAATAAGCAACGGATGATATGGTGCTAAACAAATCAGTGAATCACGAATGCGTATGATTCTTTTTCATCCTCGTCAAATCAATATACATAGTCATACTACAATGTCTAGTGTCTGTTCGTAACAAACGCAAGCAGTGGACTTCCATGTTCACAGGGTATGATATTTGTACACTTTTTTTTTTTTCTTCTTCGTAGTAAGTGTAGATTCCCTTTAAACGTGCAATAAAAAAGTACATATCTATGTATACAGTTTGTAAGCATCAGAGCACTTCTTTTAAACACGAGTAGTACGTACAGACTACAGATCTGGAAGCTGCAAAAAAAGGCAGTCCGTTCAAACTCAAGGAATCATTAACATACAAAAAAACAAAACGAAACCAAAAAATCAATTGCATCTGAATAATTTACCACCTTTTTTAAAAGCACGATGCCTCCGAAGTATACTCCTCCTCTTGCAAATGGTTTCGGGATAGGCCCACGATGCATGTATACGTGCGCACGTGGTTTCCCCACGTTGCACTGAAACATATGTGAAGGTAATTAAAGCAACATGTGACCTAAAAAGGAGCTTTCCTGTCCCAGTTCTTTGAGACATCACGTCATGTTGTTCCCGATACTTTGGTTTTACAGCGGCATCGTGTGCCGCATTGTGATCGCTCCTATCGTGCCTGTAGTAGCCGAACTCTGAATGTGATTGTACAAGTAGTCGGTTCACTCTGACTGCTACACGAGGGACACGAGTTCTCATCCTTGATTACTCTTCTGAAGTGTGTGAGATTGAGAGTGAATCTGTTGAATGAGTTTATTGCTCTATTTAACATTCATACTAGGAATGTTACACAGGGCCAGCCCAAGCTCTTCGGCAGGGCAATATTATTAAACTAATTCACCCCAGCAGCATATCCAAATAGTGTTCCTGTGGCTTTATGGGATAATTATAATGTGTATGTACAATGTGCAAATCAAATGTGTGTATGTGTTTGCAAGTGTGTGCGGCAGGCCATCTTGAGACCACAACATTTTAGCATAGTTTCACACATCTAGAAGGATGAACCACAATTACACAAACCCATGGGCATTCAGGCAAATAACTGACAAGCTTTGAGACATAAAGAACCTCCCTCTACTCCAAAGGTGCATGGGAGCGGGATGAAAACGGGTCGCTTGTGATTTCAATGCGTGTGTCCAGAGTATGTTTACAGATTATATATATATATATATGTATATATATGTACAATACTTCACCCACACGACAAAAAACGTGCATTAGTGTATGCTTGTGTTCCTTCACGTGTACATAAAGTTGATAGGCACACAGGTAAACTTGCTTCTTGCGCTGTAAGTTCACAGCGCGCACGCCGTTCACTTGCGCCATTTGAGTATCTACAAACCCTTGTAAAGGCTAAAGTCAATGACGACGTACGAAGTGCTCCGACATCATGTGGTTATGCCATCACCGATGATCGTACGATGATTTTCGTCCATCATTAGCCTGTATTTTTTTCTTCTTCTTCGTCGATGTGATTGTTTGTCTGGACAGTTCAGTACTTCGACTGATTGCATATGGACATAATACATCCACATAAAAACACTGCCCCCAACCCCCCTCCCCCCCCAAAAAAAACAAAAAACAAAAAACAAAACAAAAAAAAAACGGATTAAAAGACACAACCAGTCTTGTCGGTTCACGATCAGTTATAAAAACAAAGACAAAAGGTATAGTCCAGGTCTGTCTCAAGGGGCACACACTCTTAAGGGGCTAGATTATGCATGCATGTTTAGAAAGAGGTCTACAGAAACCAGGCAGCACTTTGGGGAAGTCTACGGGGCCCGATACGCTAGCAGCAAAGTAGCAGTGATCCACCTACATTCCCTTCTCTCCACCTTGGCCACTTCCCCCTCCTCCGTCTCATCCTTCACACGCACATTTACAACATGTAATTCCACGGTTTTTACTCAGACGGCTAGTTAGGTTCAAAAGTAGCGCCACACTAGTTGCGCGAGCAGTTTGAGGAAAATCCATGTTGCTTTTGTTTTAGGGTTTGGTTTGCGAACAGCATCTCTGACCATGCTGAGTCACTGTCATCGTCCCTCGCAGTCGCTGTGGGTCGTTTACAGGTAAACTTCCCGCCTGGTGAGAGTTCCGCATTGCGTCGGCTTGTATTCACCCGTGGGCGCTAGCGGAATCTCCTCGGTGGGGCGAGATGTTTCCTCGCTGGCGGAAAATCCAGCTGAACTAAACGCGTCGTAGGATGAGGAGGAGGAGGCCATCTTCTTGTTAAGGAGATTGCGGTTACGGTCGCCCAGCAGGTGCGAGGGGTCCCCGTTGGCAACAGCTAGCGTCTCCTGGCTGCCGGGCTGTTCGGCAACGCTGCCCCCGGGGGAGGTCATGAAGGTGGAGAGTTTAGGTGGGGTGGCCTTGGGCCTACGTTCAGGCGAGGTGCGCACAGGCATCCAGCAGGCATCCGAGTGGCCATATTCGTCACACTCCCGCGTGCATTTACCCGTCATAGCTACGTCAGGCAGGGGCCGAGAGTCTGGGGGAAACAGAGAAGGAAACACAAACGGTTGAACGTTAATGACGCTGCTTGGCTTTAAACAACTGGAAAAATTGTAGAAAACACTGAAATATTGACACAAAAAAAATTTACTGTGGTATGTGTCTCATGAAATTGGCTTTAGAATTGTGTTTGACAAATGTTTTTGATCAGCTTTGTGCATTTAAATCATTATAACTTCATGGTCAACACATACCACATTACACAAAAAATGGAAACGTACGTACACAAACAACAACACTTAAAGCTAAAACATAAATTAAAAGAAGAAATAATGTGAGCTCTAAAAAGAAGACCATGCTTTGAAAACGTGGGGCAATTCTATTGTTCCATGACTTCTGACTTCTAAACTAATGGCCTGAAGCCATCTCTAATGAGTGTGTGTGTAGTTTATGTGTTTTTATGCGAGCGTTGTGTATGTGTCGTGTTTTTATGTTTCTACTAACAAGCTGACTCTACAAAAGCTATCAAATTTTAGCAAAGTTGTACGGAAAAGAAGACAATGCGTCTTTTTCTTGTTTAATCCCCTCCTTGGCCTGAGGAAACACCTATGGACGACATATTGGAGGATTTGCTGTGAAGTGGCATGCTATTGGGTTACATCTTTAACACATATATGTAAGTTAAAAGGATTATAGTAGCGCTTTCTAAAGGCTCTAACTGTCACGCATCTGAATGATTGCTTATTTTCCCAGGCTGGGAGAAGAGATCGTTTTAGATTCAAAGCCACAAAGCCACGAGTATCCTTAACGTCTCATATCTCTTCTATTCAGAATGTATTCTGAACAAATATTTTCTGTTTACACTTTTAAACACTTGACAAGCAAACAGATAACCATCAGATGCGCAAAAAGTCTATGCACAAACGCGGTTGAATATGAAGTTCACTAAGCTGAAGTGCACACAAACACTAAAGGCTGAAATCCCTAACCTTTGATGCCAAAGCACAAAGCTGCAGTGTTAGAGATGGTCGGTTAATGACCAAATGTGAGGTATGGCACAAGCAAGAGAGGGTGAGTGCAAATCTAAAAAAGAAAGCATGCTGCCTTTTGTTGAAGAGCAAAATATTTGGGTTAACCATGGCTTACTTTTAATGTTCTTTTTCTCCTGCAAAGAAAGAATAGGGTAGAATCACTGTTTGGTTTCTTCACAGTGTAATGTTATGTAAGATTAATCAATTTAGAAATAGGTATCAGACAAAAAAAAGAAGCATAATGTGTTGCAGTTATCTGAGAATCAATTGATTACATGGTATGTTTGCAAAAAAAAATGTCTTCCATGGTGCATTATACAAAGATATTCATTGACAGATTGAGAGAAAGAAAAGAAACAAACACAACTACACAAGAGCTACAAACATGTCGTTCCACAACTTTTTTTTTTTTTTATTGTTAAGCCATCCAGGAAATCAATGCTGCGAAAAGACAGAGTGCTATGAATGGCGTTCTTCAGTCCCTGATCACAACAGACTACTCTGAGAAAACTGTTGCCACAAACCAAACCAATTTAGCATCCTTGTCCAATTACAACCTCTCACTGACCTCAAGCGAACCCCCAAACATGTCCTCCTGACCTCAAGGCCAAACCATAATGCCTGAAGCACTCCTGTTAACTTTAGTGCTGGTTTCTGTGGTGTGGTTGCATTGTGGGCAAGTAAGGGTTAGTTGGGTCCGATCGTGGCACCTGACCACAGAAAGAGTTCAGCACCGCTTCCTGTGCGCTTTTATGAGACCGTAAGGCTGGATTGCTGCCCAGTATCTAGGGAGAGGTGTGGATGTACGTTCGTCCCACAAAGCTCTGTCATGCACCAATGAACGCTCAGTCAAGCGACGGTACCTCAATAGCACTAATAACAAAGATGAGAGTGTAGGCTCCGATCTGCAGGACGTCGATATGCCGGCGCAATGTTAATGCTTCAGACAGGGATTACAAAATGGCTGGATAAATCTTATATGACAAGTAATGTGTTCAAAGAGGCATTAAGAAATGTAACAGGTTAGTCACATACACGACTGTCAAGAGAACGTCAGTGTATGATCAGACGCTCATCCCTTTAAAACACTGTGTTAAGTCTCTGTAAGGAATAGCGAGGGGGGGGCGGAAGAAAATCTAATGTAATTGCAAAATTTTAGCATTCATGAGACACAAGAACAGAAATTCTGAATAATGTGCTGGTCGCTCTTTTACTATGGAAAAAAAAAGGATCGTAACAGTAGTCTTGTAAAAGAAGACTTAAATTTGGTCTGTTACTCACCAGTGTTGGGCATGTCGCTTTAAAAAAGTAATTATAGTTACTAGTTACTTTTCACGAGTTAGTAACTTTGCTACTTCATTATAAAAGTAACTAATTATGAGGGAAAGTAATGATTGTTTTACTTAAAAAAAAAAACCCAAAACACAAATATGTCAAATAACTTGGATGCCCCCAATATTAAATATGTTGAATGAAATTTAAAGCTTAATGGCACAGTTTTTTTTTTTTAATATCTGAATGAAAGTACACTTAACATCAGTCAGTCAAGCATTATGATATGACATTATGATCATTTAGCACTAAACGTGAGTAATTACAAAATGTAGAAATTAGAATAACCATGTATGAATTCATATTTGTCATGTTAACTAAACGTAGGACTGGTGGTGGTGCTTAAGATATTGTTTGTAATTTAGTGTTTCTATAAAAAAAAGGGGGAAAACGTAAAAATAATACTGATAAGATAACAAACCTACTACGAATTCTACTACTAATAACAATATAAAACGCACTAAGGATTAATGACCTGCTGGGTTCATGAATATAAATCACGCTGTCTGCGTTCACTTGAACTGATTTGCTGAAATCAAAACAGGGTCATCTCTGAGCGCCAGCCAATGAGATTGCTATTTGCATTTTAGCTCCACCTATTACCAGAGAAACGGCAGTTCTTAAAAGCTGAAGAATTCCAAAGGAACTGGAAAATACAGCAAGAATATTGTTTACATGTAGCGCGTCAATTCTGCATGGTATATAAGACTCTCTCGCTCTGTAACTTTATCTTTATTTGCATGTATGTGAGACAAACTACGGCTAGTTGGTCGTGCGCCTTCACACCAGAGTTTATGCTTCGTCAAATACAGGTACGCTGCGCATCCATTCAGATGAACTGAAAAATAAAATTATAATAATATTATAATAAATTATAGTAACGCCACATTTTATTGTCAGTAACAGTAACGGTGTTGTAACGGGGAAAACAGTAATTCGTTTGATTACTTGTTACTGAAAAAAAAAAAAAAAAAACGCTGTTAGTAACACCGTTATTCCCATCACTATGGAAAGGAATGGTCATAATAGTCTTCAAAGGGTCACATTTTGTGTTCCACAAGAGGAAAAGTCATACAGGTTTAGAACCACACAAGTAAATAATGACAGAGTGTTCATTTTTGGGTGTTTTTGAATCTTTTCAATCTTTTGAGCAAATACAGAAAATACCACTGAAATATCATAAACATTTTGACAAAAATTATTCAAAGTTCTGTGAATTGGATCAGTTGATTCATTAAAAAGAGCTGATACAAAATTACAAACAGATATTGCTTTTTCTCTTTCTGACATGCCTAGGAGAACTAGACCAGCATTTCAGTGAATAAAAAGCTATCCAGTGCTCCACTTTTATTAAATAGAAAAGATTGGTCAAAATAGAAAAAAAAAAGTTTGATAACAGAATGTTCATTTTCTTCTTGAGTGTAACCGTCCATCAAACTAAGCAGATTCAACATCTAGCATTTTCCATCAGTCTATATGCTGTCCACATAGAGTTGCAAGTCCAGCCAATTTCGACTGTTAGTGTTCAGCTGATGAACATTTCATGCCAATCAGTCTTTCAGACCACTACCATATCTCCACAGCTTCACAACTCCAGTGCCTGGCTCTCACACCACACACGCCCCTCAAGGCCGTACATTGGCTTTTCATCTATCGCTTACTGTGCTGTCTTCAGCTACTGTTTCCTCCAGTGAAAAACAACAAAAGAAGCAGCATGCGTGAGAGCGGTACTTCATTAGCGCTCCTCGCACACCGCTGCCATGCAGCCTGTTACTGGAGGCTACGCTGCTGTTTTAGTATTCCAGCACTAAACTCTGTAACTCTACATTACATTACACACGTAAATTTCATAAAATGGTCATTGAAAGCCTACAGTGAAAAACTGGTTATGGTTTAGCCTGAGCATGGAAGATGCTTTGGAAATGTCAGAGATGGAGCATTTTTTTGTACATTAGATCATTTTGTCTGTTATCCATCCTGCTTGTGTGCTTAAGCATTCAAGTGAAACTTACAAGTGCTGGCATATTAAGTATAGTTTCCTGTTTAATGTTCTTTTTCTTCCCTTCTTAAGCCATCTCTTTTTTTCGCTCTCAACTCGGCCTAGTCTTAACTGGATTCCGTCTTTTTCTAGTTTGTGCTCCTATTTTAGGTTCTCTTCTAAGAACAGTTTTGTCCAATAATCTCATTGCAAATGGAACAGAACATTGTCCGATTTTAGGCTGCAGTTAATGTAATATAACAGCATGTAATTGTAATTTGCACAATCTCTGTCTCTCTTCCAGCTCATTATAGAGGTAAGATGGAGACCATTTAAGATGTCACTCAAAGACGCACTCTGAAGCAGCAATAATTCAGAGCATTTAGATGGGGGCAGACACAGGTCAAACATGCATTGAGATGAATTCAATCATTGCTGGAATGGCTCTGCCTCCACCTTGTTTCATTTAAATTAACATCTTACAGGAGTGAATAAGTCAGACTGAAATCTGCTGATCCATTTTTATTCATCTTTCTCTCCCTCTCCTCTCTTTTTTTAAAATATTTGAATGGATGCAACAGAAATGTCTGAATGTTTTTGAATTCGATAAAAAGATCAAACCAAGGGGCATCATCAAATGAATAATTGTCAACCTTGTATCAATTTTCTTAAACATTTAATTTGCAGTTATTTTTACCCAACTGATTCCAAGATCAAGGCGATATGTGAAGTAAACACAGATGTTTTTAATTACATTAACTATGAAAACAATTAAATTATTTAATTTAAAATTAATAAATAAATACATTTTAAACTATTAAAAAACTTTTTTGTTGGTCACAGACTGAAATGTAAATTTCACTTAGCTGATAACTCACTGAAAACTCCCACAGACCGTTTTCATGCCATTTCAAGTCTTATTTTGACGTAACAAAGTAGTCATGGGTGTGAGGATGGGATTTATCACATGAACTAATCACAGCCAAACATATATAGTCTAGTTCTGTCAAATAATTCATCGTGATTAATCACATCCAAAATAAAAGTTTTTGTTTACATAATATATGTGTGTATAAACTGTGTGTATGTATTATGTATGTATAAATACACACACATACAATATATATTTTGAAAATATTTACGTGTATATATTTCTTTTCATATAATTAATTTATATATAAATATATTTAAAATATAAACATAACATATTTTTCTTAAATATATCCATGCATGTGTGTGTTTATATATATACATAATAAATATACACAGTAAACAAACATATATTGTGTAAACAAAAACTTTTATTTTTAATGCGATTAATCGTGATTAATTGCTTGACAGCACTAATCCAGTCTCGTGTGACTTTCCCTCATTCATTCTCAATACCCCCCCCATTAAACTCAATGCATGCTTTAAGGGGTCTGTTAAAACTCAGTGGGCTCAGAGGAGGCGAGAGAGACACAGAATCCCGCTGTAACTTTACCTGCCTGTGTCGCTGTTGGACTGGAATCATGAATCAAAATCACTCACAATAGTGAAACAAAACGTCCATGGGCCTGCAAACCCAAACAAGTATTTCCTCCTTTCATATTCTCCCTAAAACCCCCATGCCTTCAAAGTTGACCCCAATCCACTTTTAAAACTCAGTTTTGAGCTTGAAAAGCGAGGCTTTGGAGATGGCAAACAAAGGGGGCCATACTCGGGCCTCTAGCCCAGGGCAGAGCGAATGTCGCCGGGCTGCCGAGAAGCCGGAAAAGCATGCGGCTCCGTGGCACGCTAACTGTCACTCCGTATAGTGGGCTTTTCTGCCGACGGGGGCTCGGAGTATAATGCCTGCCATTTTCCACAGCCAGTCCTTTTGAATAACTCAAAAGAAACATCCACTCTTCTCCGACGGAGGGTTTGAAAACGAGAGATCAGGGGAACGGCGGGAGGGGGGGAACGGAAGATATGGCTCTCAGAGCTATTCTGTGAGTTAATTACGTGTGGACAAAAGTGGATTCCCTGGCGCAGTTGGAGCTCTGCTGTTGTGAGGCTGGTGGCAGGGTTCTGGAAAGCTGTAAGTGGGCCAGAGGCTCAGCTAATTGACAAGGATATGAGGATTTTGTAATCTATGTGTTTGGGTGTGTGTGTATTTTGTCCCGCTGTTTAAGGCTTAATGCCTAGCTTTTCTAGCACGCGTGATCGTGCTTGCGCGTGAAGGCATTAGTCGTCCTTCTATATTTTTGGCGCTCGGCGTGCGCATGTGTTTTCATCTTCTGCAAGTTAAGCCTCGTCCCTCAGAGGCCTGCTGAACTACAGGCTGCTCTTTTGCTCTCTGTTTTCCGGATGGGAGGCCCTGCCAAAACATAACTGCCAGCCAGAATTGCTGACCCTTCTGTCCAGTCTGTGTGTGTCTGTGAGAGAGAGATGAGCATAGCGGACACTCTAAAATCTCAGCAGAATCCACAAGATTATCCAATAGATGTACAGAATTCACAGAATAGCATCTGCCACATGTGTTCACACACACAATGGCATGTGCCTCAACAAAGCATAACAAGAAGTGTCAATGTCAAGTAATGTTGCTGTTCACGCTGGGAGTGAAATACAGCATGAAATGACAAAATCACTGCCAAACAGATAGCTCACCCAGAAGTTGTTTTGTCATCATTTACTCACCCTCATTTAAAATCTACCAACCCCAAATGCAGTGATGGGCATGTTACTTTAAGAAAGTAATTAGTTATAGTAACTAGTTACTTCTCACAAATAATAACTGAGTTACATCATTATAAAAATAACTAATTACCAGGAAAAGTAACTACTGTGCTACTTTTTATGTTAAATGAATGAAACGAACACTAAATAAAATTAATTATTACTATAAAACATTTTACACTAATCTACACCATTTTAATGTTGCTGTGGGACAATGAAAGAGACACCTTTAAATTAAATAAATTATTGTAAATATTATCAACCCTCTATGGACACCTTGGCACTAGAATCACCATTAGCTAGTGCATTTTTGATAATTTAGCATTAATTAGCATTAAATTCCAGCCTCAGCCCAATCAGAAGTACCAGTACTTGCATACAAACCTATACAAATTAGCCGGAAAGAAATGATAATTTTAAAGAAATATGTCAGATCGATTTAGAGGCTTGTGTTTCTACACTATAAAAAAAAAAATAAAAAAAAATAAATAAATAAATAAACTATTTGTTGAGTCAACTTAAAATATTTTCTTACCATGCAGCCTTAAAATTTTAAGTTTAGTCAACTTGAAATGTTAAGTTATACTTATGTAGATATTTGAGTTGACTTGTTGCCCAGCTGCCTTACAATTTTAAGTTTGAATGAACTCAAATATCTAAGGTGTCACTTAGTACAACTTAACATTTCAAGTTGACTAAACTTTTTTGAGTTGACTGAGCTCAAAATTTTAAGGAAGCAGGGTAACAAATTATTTTAAGTTGACTCAAACTGTTTTTACAGTATATAAAAAAACAAAAAATAATACTGATAAGAATTCTACTACTAATAACAATATAAAACGCACTAAGGATAAATGAGCTGCTGGGTTCATGAATATTAATCACGTTGTCTGCGTTTGCTGATTTGCTGAAATCAAAACAGGGACAACAATACGTCAGCGCCAGCCAATGAGATGTCCGTTTGCATATTAGTTCCACCTACTACTGGAGAAACCGGCAGTTCCCCAAAGCTGTCTGTTATTTTGACAGGAAAATACAACAAAGAATATCGCTTACATGTAGCACGTCAGTTCTGCATGGTATATAAGACTCTCTTGCTCTGTATCTTTCTTTGCGTGTGTGTAAGACAAAGCGACAGCTAGTCGTGTGCCTTCACACTAGAGTTTACAGTTCGCCAAGTACAGGTACGCTACGCATACATGAAGATGAACTGAAAAATACATTTATAACAAATTTTACATTGTAAAAAAACAAAAAACACAATTTGTTGAGTCAGCTTAAAATAATTTGTTACCCTGCTGCCTTAAAATTTTAAGTTCAGTCTCAATATAAGCAACTCAAATAAGCTTAGTCAACTTAGATATTTGTGTCTGTTAAACTTAAAAGTAAGGTAAGTAACCCAACTGCCTTAAAATTTTAAGTTGAATCAATTCAAGTATCTAAGTTGTCACTTAGATACTTAACATTAGACACAACTTAACATAGACACAACTTAACATTTCAAGTTAAATAAATGTTTTTTGGAGTTGACTGAACTTACATTTTTAAGGCAGCCAGGTAACAAATTATTTTAAGTTGACTCAACAAATTGTTTTTTACAGTGTAGTAACGCCACATTTTATTGTCAGTAATGGTAACAGCATTGTAACAGGGGAAACAGTAATTCATTTGATTATAAGTTACTATAAAAAAAAAAAAATAAATAAATAATGCTGTTTATGTATAACACCATTATTCCCATCACTGCCCAAATGGTAGTCTACTAACTGTGAAAATAATTTACCAGGGTGTTGTCAACCCAATACAATTCATCCACAAGGAACAACCTTCTTCTAATCAATAGCACTGCAGTTCACATTTCCCCACTTTTTTGTCAACTTTTCAAATCTGACAGCTCCTCAGCCCCCGTAGCCTTATGGGATAGCAAGGTGTCCACTTGCTTCACACATCACAATCTCAGCAGATGCAGTACATCATATTGGTATTGTTCGCCTACTGTATCATGACATTCCGCTGACACATTGCTTTTTGGATACCGTGTAGTAGGGAATTACATATATTGAGACACAATCCCTCCATTTCTTAGCAACAACAGCAATGTGAATGTCCCTGTCTGTTTTTAATGCATCTAAAACCAGCCTCTAATCAGAATCACACTCTTTCTCTTAGTGAGATAAAAAGCCCTCTTTAACACATTATGTTGTCTTTGTCCACAGACGCTTCACGAGTTTCATATTTTCATTGGGAGGCGTCTGAACAAGAGATAGTTGTTCTTTTCACCAGACGCCACTGAAAAGGCTGGAATATTGAGGGAAAAGAAAAACGAGGGTGGCTGTTCTTTTCTTTCCAGTTAGTGCTATCCATTTGATTCAATAACACTGGACTGTCCTTGTAGACTCATTAGGCTGCTGATCTAATGTTCTCTCTGTCGCTTTCTCTATTTTTTTTTGCACAATGTGGACACCTAAGACTCAAGCCATCACATCATTCATCAGACTTCAATTTTATACACACACAGTGACCCCCAAAAACCATATGGACAATTACTCTTAAAAATAAAGGTTCTTTGTTGGCATTGATGGTTCAGTGGAGAACCTTTATCATCCATGGAACCTTTTCATTGGAAAAAAGATTCTTTAAATTATTAAATTGTTCTTCATACTAAGATGGTTAAAATATCTTTAAAGATGTTTACATATTTCTATTGTTTTCTATTTCTGGAAAAACAAGGCTATTTATACATTGAAAGTATTTAAAAACTTTCTGGCTGTCAGAAATAAGAGGAACATCTTCATATTTAATGTGATCAACTATGAAATCCAGACTTTTTGGGGTCATACGACCTAAAGTAGCTGCATAGTTGCTGATGGGCAAATGGAATAATTTAGTTAGCAAAAGTAACTTTTTAGCGCTTTCCCTTGGAAATTCCCAGTAAACTGACAGCACAACGCCCTCTAATAGCATTAGGCGAGGTAACGCAGCAGTCAGCTCACGAGTGTTTTAGCTGAGCTAACGTGATGGGCGAGAATGAGCCGGTAGAGCTTCAGGAGGAGTGAGGCCGCTGTTGACCTGGTTTGCTTCAATAACCTCAGCGTTGCGCTGCATATGCTTTCAGCGGTGCTGCATCAGTGAGCCAGGACAACAGAGTGTACAGTAACACAACAGCAGGAGAAGAACCATGTCAGACATGGTGCAATGAGGTGCGGCGGAGTGATGTGTGTATTTATTTTCCTCTCTTGCACTCCTGTCTCTTTCTCTATCTCTACATCAGACTCAGCCCTCCAGGTCACCTCCGAATTATTATATTATATTCACATATAAAAGAAAACTCACAAATGAGATCCCTTTAATATCTCCAAATGTTTTTCCCGAGACAGAAATGAGATTAAATACAAAGAAAATGGAGCAGTTTTAGTCCCCTGCCTCTCAGACTTTTCTCTTATAAGCCTAGGAATCGTACATGTCTTGCAAAAGTAAATGTTTCCTCTAGTTTTAGAAGAGACCACAGCTTCATCTCACATTGTGTTCACATTTGCCAAGCCAAAATACCAAAATCTCAAATATTTGTTATTCAATTTAATAATAATCAAAGCTCTGTACTCTTACAGTATTGCATCTCATTAGTTTCTGTAACTGCATTTATTTAAAATATTATTATTATTATTATTATTATTAAGAATAGGATAGCATAGAATCAATTAATACAATATTAATTAATAAGATAAAATAAGATCAATTAGATCAATATAAGAATTTCTCCTAATTGTGACTGTATTTCCCATAATTGATACTTTATATCTCAGAAATTGTTATTTTATATCTGACAATGTGACTTTATTTCAAATATGTTTTTTTGTTTGTTTGTTTGTTTTTCCCTTTATTTTATTTTATTTTATTTTACAGACTTTCATAATTACACCTACTGCTATGTATGATAAAACAAACAAACAAACAAACAAACAAAAAACATTATAAATGGCAGACTTTCTTTTTAAGTGGTTTAAATGGTAGTATGTACAAATAAATAAACAAATAAATAGTACTGAATAATAATAATAACAATAATAATAATAATAATAATAATAATAATAATAATAATAATAATAATAATGCACAACCCCACACACATAAAACATAAAAAATTATGACAATGCACTAAATTTCAGCAAACTTGCAAATTCTCACTAGTGTTCTCACTAGTCAGGTATAGGTGTCCCCTTATGGTGCTTAAAAGCACTTGGGGAAATAATTAGTCTACCGTTAGAGCTCTCCAGCTATGATTAATTGAGCAGAGATTAACTAGCATAATTTCATTCTGCCGACTATCTCACTGCCAATTACCTAATGCGGCTCCCTCTCTCGGCATCTCCCGTTCCCTCTCTCCCTCTCATCAGAAGGCATCACGAGTCTCGGAAATGTGGCGCTGACCCTCATTTTCCTGACTTCTCATCTATCTGTCATAAAAAAAGAGCGAGTGTGCTCATATGCATACGCAATCACAGCACTGACATGTCTAGCTCTCTAAATTGGGAAACCAGAAGACATTTTCACAGACCAAAAAACTACAATTACGCATTGTGCATCTGAAAATAACAGTGTGGCTGCAACTAAAGCTGAAACTAAAGTAAATGCCTTTTTCCCCCCACATTATTTGAAAACTTTTCACTGGTCAAGCGCATTGCAAGCGCTGACACATATATTACACAATTTCCATGACAAAGAGTATGAGTGATAGGGTGGGAAGCATTCAGGAGGTGGACAGACAGTAAAAAATTGAAAAACTGTAACATATATATTAGAAAATGGTAGGGCTTGAGCTAGGATTGACTCTGTGCCAAAAGAGAGACAGATATATAGAAAGTAAGAGACAGACGGGGATTAAAATCTCACATGCGTGTGTGTTTGTGGCTGTGTGTGAGTGTGTGTGTGTGTGTAATTTTTTCCCTCACTGTTGGTCTTTAGACTTCGTCTCATTGGCTCAGAACTGGGTGCCTTATCGCACGTTCCCAGACGCACACACACAATAGCCTATTTTACACCATTAAATGCGTATTTGTCAAAATACAATTTCAATTAAATCCCACAAACCTACTGGTTTGTGCTTTGCTCCACTTACCACTGAGGGAACGGAACAGAGGATGGAAGAACTCTCTCCCTCTCTCTCATATATATATATATATATATATATATATACAGTACACATACACACATAGACGGCGGACAGGGAGAGAGAGAATGAGAAATGAAAGACAGAGAGGCTGGAAGAAGGAAACCGGATTGTTTGAAGCACACAATAAAGGTTGACTGATTTTCCAAACTGTGGATGGCAAACAATCGTTTCCACAGTGATTTGACACGGATGCAGAATACGCTTGCATTTTTGAATTAAATAACTCAAGAGCGCTGCTTTAAAACAAAATGTCTTTACTTAATGCTACACCGGCTTATTCCTAATCGATTTATACACAGTCACAGTTTTCCAGCAGATGAGAAATGGTGTCATATTGTCAGGATACTTGCACTCACGCATGTTACACGTTGTACGATCTCATCTCATCAACGGCGCACAACTCACCGTCCCTGCGGATATGGACTCGTTACCCCTCTGTTAGTCGACCTAACTGGCCTCGCACTACACCACTTTGCCTGAGCCGTGGACCCTGCATATATTTCTTATGAAAAGGTACCAGATTGAGTCACCATGTTTAATTCCCAGCATGCCAAGGGGTGTAAGAGGCTAATTAAGTAAACCGGAGGTAGAGAGGGTCTAGCTAGCTGCTCCAGATCTCAAACACTGGAGGGTTTTGGCCCTTCAGGCCTGCTGAAATTGAGCGAAAACTTGCAAAATGAGCGGGGTTCATATTTCCGCGGGGTTAAGCCGGGAGAACTTGATGAGACGTCCTCTTGCTTCTCAGTCTAGCACCTCATCAAAAGTCGAGTGAACTTTCGGAGAAAGTTCTCAGCCATAGTCGGGCTTTGGTTTTGTGAGGCTTTCATTAAGGATGAGTGAACTGGGCAAAGGCACACAGGCTGCGAGCACCTTCCGTGGCATATTTTCGAGGATTTTAACAATGTGATTATCCGAAAAAGACAAAATGGGGACATGCGCATATGGGCCCTGACAATACGAAGAACAACATATTCTTTTTGCCTGGATACTGGGAAGCGTGGGAACAGATAATTGCTAAAGCATTACCGCGGCCCATTTTATGCTCTCAATTTAGCACCCAAAAAACTTTAAATTTCTCAGCATCACTCTTGTTTGAAGAGCCCTTTGTGCAAAGACACACTTTAATTCGATGGAGCCAGAAAGGTGCCACATTAAAGCCGTATACTAACTTAGCTTCAAAGTAATAGCAAAATAGCTTAATGCAGTAGTGGTTTCGCTCAGACTAAAGGCTTAAATTCATTTACGTGGTCCCATGATGTTAAACAGTGACATTCAGCATGCAAAAAAACATGTGCTTTTAAGCACCTTCATCCTCTAAGCAGTCATTTTGTCATCTTAAAAACCTTTTAAATGTGAATATGAGTCATATTTTCATTTAAATCAGAAACTTGTTGGCTAAAACCACTAATCCTCAATGTAATTATAGAAACAAATTATATTATATTATATTATATTATATTATATTATATTATATTATATTATATTATACAGTTGAGGTCAAATTTACATTCCCCTTACAGAATCATTAAACATTTATTTATTTTACCAGAATAAGAGGGTTCATACAAAATGCATGTTATTCTTTATTTAGTGCTGACCTGAATAAGATATTTCATATAAAAGATGTTTACATATAGTCCACAAGAGAAAATTATACTTGAATTTATAAAAATAATACAGTTCAAATGTTTACATCCCCTTGATTCTTAATACTGTTGCTACCTGGATAATCCACAGCTGTCTTTTTTTGTTTAGTGATAGTTGTTCATGAGTCCCTTGTTTGTCCTGAACAGTTAAACTGCCTGCTGTTCTTCAGAAAAAAATCCTTCAGGACCCACAAATTCTTTGGTTTTTCAGCATTTTTGTGTATTTGAACCGTTACTAACAGTGACTGTATGATTCTGAGATCCATCTTTTCACACTGAGAACAACTGAGAGACTCATATGCAACTATTACAGAAGGTTCAAATGCTCACTGATGCTCCAGAAGAAAAAAAAAAAAACGCATTAAGAGCCAGGGGGTGAAAACTTGTTGAATTTGAAGATCAGGGTAAATTTAACTTGTTTCGTCTTCTGGGAAACAATTATCTTCTGTAGCTTCTTGAAGGGCAGTACTAAATGAATATATATATATATATATATATATATATATATATAGGCAAAATAAGAAAAATGTACACATCTCCATTCTGTTCAAAAGTTTTCACCCCCCTCCGCATGTTTTTTTTTTTTTTTTTTTTTTTCCTTCTGGAGCATCAGTGAGCTTTTGAACCTTCTGTAATAGTTGCATATGAATCCCTTAGTTGTCCTCAGTGTGAAAAGACGGATCTCAAAATCATAAAGTCATTGCTGTAAAAGGTTCAAATACACAAAAATGCTGGAAAACCAAAGAATTTATGGGACCTGAAGGATTTTTCTGAAGAACAGCGGGCAGTTTAACTGTTCAGGTCAAACAAGTCATGTCAAGTGTTCAGCTCGTGACTGACCAATCAGAATCAAGTTTTCCACAGAGCTGTCTAACAATATAATACAGTTATTATATTATATTATATTATTACATTATATTATATTATATTATATTATATTATATTATATTATATTATATTATAACATATTATATCATAATGAAACTACAACTTGAATTAACAGTGAAAATCTTCTGCAGCCTCATTAAATTCTTAAATTCTAAAATTAAATTTTAGTTTCTCAGTGTTTCTGACCCACACACCTGGCTGATATTCCTTTGCGATGGTGCATAGAGTGCTTACAGGTGTGCTGTGTTATCAGAAATGACTGTAAGCGTGAAGATGTGCCCCAATGGTATGTCTCTTGCCTGTACCACAGGTGGCTTGAGCTAAATCAAGGCCAGTGTCAGTGCATTGTCACTGCTATACTCTCCAGAGCTGGAACTAAGATATCAATAGCCTCTTTACTGTACCTGAGGACTGCTGGAGGAGAGAATGACACTAAACACACACACACAGTACGGCCACCTGGTGTGAGCGTGTACAGTATGTTAGCGTGGAGCCTGTAGAGGCTTTAAGTTGTGTGTAATGGCAGATATGCTTACAATAAGAGCTAATGCTGTTAACTCAGTGTCTGTTTGTACATTATCTACGGGTGTGGACAGGGTGTAATGGTTTGATAAAACACTGTATGTTCACATTACACCATATATTTAATCTTTCATTCCTGCCATTATATATTTGGAAACCCTCTGCTCAAGGGTGGGCCAGCTTGTTAACACTAGCTAAGCTAACGGCTTAAAATCTCAGCGTGTATTATTAAACAGTTTTTTAGCCTTTTCACACCCAAGCTCATCAGAAAAATGAGCATACTTTATTAAATGCACTTGCACAGGGGGTTTATCCCTCCGTGTCTGGAGCGATCAAAGCACCTTGCCACATCGTTTTCTCACATTTGACTCTGATTCCTCTTGGCAAAGTGATTCAATTAAATCTTTCTCTCTCACACACACTCGCACAACCAAAAATAAATGGAGAGATAGAGAACACAGCAGCAATAAAGATGGTTTTATTGGCATGCGGGTTCAAGTCTTCTAAACCAAATAGTCTCTTCCCATTTAAAGCTGTGATTATTTAAACACGTCTGAATTGGGATGAACTGGCAGTCCAGCAATATGTACGCATGCTTGTTTTGAAGGGAAAATAAGGTGATAGAAATATGTCAACCGGAAGAGATTCAGCCGTACTGTGTTATTTTCAATGCACTATAAGAGCCAACACAGGCATATTTAACATGGATGCCAAATGCTTCTGGTGTCAGATGTTTCTAGTTAGCTATTAGCTGTATAAATCCAGTCCATTATCAGTGTTGGGGAAAGTTACTTTTAAAAGTAATGCATTACAGTTTTGAGGAAAACTAATTTTTTTTTTTAATCAATAAATGGGGGGGGCTGGGGGCGGGGAGTAACTGCCGATATTTTCGTAACTTGATTACGTAACACTGTCCATACTGCTTGACGCAGTAAACTGGTATTTTGTTTTCTAAAAATTTAAATTAAGTGACTTTATTCTAAAATGAGAACCAGTGAAGTCAGAAAAGTAGATTTGTTTTCCTTTTGAATTATGTTTATTTTTCTTTCCCCACTAGCAGATTTTTTTTCTTCTTGTTTTAAGTTTAAACTCATTTCATTTTGATACATTTTTCAGAAAACGAGACTATACGAAGTAATTTTGCTTCTCAAATAAATTTATCCCAATTGAAGAATGTTTATATATATTATTACTGGAAAATTAAGGAAATATCGTGCAGGTTACCATATTTTACAGTGCTTCATTATAATGGAAGCATGCCAGGTTTCCCAAAGGTGTATAAACAGTGTTTACTGTTGAATCAATTTAAAATTCAACTTATTTGTGGACAAATCTTTACAGGTGTCCAGACTGTAGTGTACATCAGCTACTTCAAATGTATCATATTTATAATGTATTATGTTATCATTCATTTATAATCCATTAAAAAGGGAAAAAGGTCTTTAAAATTTTACAGTCCTTTTAAATTTTAAAGAATTTAAATCAGTATAGTTAAGTCAGTAGTAATATAATAATATTACTACATGAATGGATGGTTGTAATATTTCAGACTGAATTTCCAGCACAAATATCTATATATAATGTTACCGTAACAGAAGATGACTAATATGACTCCTACCATGACATAAGGTCATTTTTGGCCAGATTTTGACCATCCACCCCTAGGAATGGATATGTAACACGCTTGAAGGTTTCTGCCCTTCTCTCCTACCTTACTCTCTCTCTCTTTCTCTTATAGGCGGATTGATTTTTGCCCATTCCCACCTAGCAGTGCAACACTGATTCTCAAGCAGTAGGGCTGTGGGAAATATTTATCCTTATTGATCCAAAGGGCTGATGAGTCTGTTATGAACGCTGCAGTTCAAACAGTTTTGGTCCCACAAACATCTCTAAATATCAATCAGCTACGGGTGGACTGAGAGCCAATACTCGGATTGTTTGTGAATGCCAAGAAGGCTGAACCTGTTTTTTCCAGGAAGCCAAGCGAGCCTTTTGCTTGAGCCCTCATGCTCCAGTGGACAAACACGTCAGATGTTTCCTTAAAATTGTTTCTTTATAGCGTAGCATTAAGGAAAGTGCAGATGCTGAGAGAGACAAAAAGAGAACATTAGCAGCGAGGAGAAAACATCTTTTCCGTGTAGATGAGGAGCTGGAGGGGTTTACTGGCTGTGAGCGTTGCAAGAGGGTTAGCGGAGGGGGCGCTGATAATTCCGTCTGCTGTCATGTCATTAAAAATTCAACACCTACAGGATATTTTCTGCATCAAACTTTCATGCCATCAGGTTGTCTCGACAGCACTGGCTTCACACACCCTAACGATGATAAAACTGATGAGAAAAAGCTCATCTTCCTGTGCGCTGTCTCTGATAAAGGCGCACATCACAGCGCGGCGCTGACAGACGGCGTACAGTAGGCAACAGCGAGCTCGGAGAGAATGCATAAAGGTTTAAGGCGGCTCATCTCTTACTTAGGTTCACCGTGCCTCCACAATGAGAAGCCGCCAGGGAGACCTTAACAGCTGGAGCCTATTCCAGAAACGCAATCTGTTTCTTCTCGTTCGTATGCGTGCACGCACGCTAGCTGATTTAAGCTATCTGACTTTTAGCCGTCATAGTCTTTTAAATCTCGGAGAAAAAGTCAACAAAGTCGATCATCTCTCAGCAATAAAACTATCCACAAGTTCTCCCGCGTGCAATTGTATTACGCAAGGTCATATGGAAATCTGTCCCGTTTCCCGGCCGGCACACTGCATCACTTGTCATGCCGGCATAATAAACAACAGCAGAAAGCGTTTGATGAATTCAGCAGGGCACAGCGTTCAAAAGGCTAAGCTTGTGAAAAGTGACTTTACTTTAGCAGGAGAGCGTTAAACATGCCAGGCATTGCACTAAACTCAATAAACATCTGCATTCACAGCTTATTGCGTAAGATAATGTGCATTAATTGTTGTACAGCAGCATTACTGGTTATTGAAGAGGATTTTATATGAAAATTTTCAAATGAAGTATTCTGCCTAAAAGCATCCTCAAACTACACCCTCATATATCACGAGGAACGCGCAGCGCATTAATCAGAATGAAATGCTGCTTTTATTTTTATTATGAGCTGAATGATTTGGCTCTTTATCAATAGCGGTATTGGACTTTAAAGTTGGACGGGGTACAAAATAAAAATGAAATAGTACCCACGAAATGGCTCTAATAGTAGCGTGAGGCTGTCATTATAAAAAGCAATAGATTTTAACATTGCTGACGCACCACCTGAAAATCTAATAAGCAGTACATTTTCCTCCATATTCCATGTGCAGCTAGTGAGCTGCATAGAGAGGCTGGTAATGTGTGAGGCAATTTAATAAGACTTACTCCTGGCTGTAATATTGCACGATCAACACGGTCCACCAGGGGGGAAAAGTATGCACACAGAGAGAATCATGCCATGGCACACGGCTCCTGCTAAAACACCCGAGGAAATATCGCAAGTGCTACATACAAGTCGCATCAAAATGTACTGCTTGATGCACAAGAAATGTACAGTAGAAATAGTGTGAGCATTCAGACAGGTTAAACAGTACAGAAATTTACCATGGCAACAATAGGTTACTATGGTTCAACTATAGTAATCTTTTTTTTTAATTATTATTTTATTTTATATTTTTATTATATATATAACCTACAGTACCCATACCACCAAACCACCTGTATCCCACCTCAATAGCAGCAAAAGTGTTTTGCAATACAATATGAACACACATTTTGATGTAAGTACATAGAAGTTAAGGCCACCTAATATAAAGTGGGACCTTACGCCACCTTAACATCACATTTTTGTAACTATGGTATTTTGTACAGAAATTATGGTCATTAATGTACTACATTTTAGGAAGAAAAATCCAGTAGCCTTGCAGCGGTACGTATGCGACCATAATGTTGGCGCAGTAGGGCTGTGTGGAGTGTATGGTGTTCATACATGACTGCTCTAGCTGTCTCCTGGTCTGTCGCATTCACTGACATTTACAACACAGCCCAAGCTGCCAGTGTATAATTCACCCTGGGCCATGGAGAGTGTATATTTAGGACAGGCCTATCTCGGTCAACCCCTAAAACATTCTCGCTAAACTCTCTCACACTTGACTGAAAGCCATGTCCAAGCTAGCGTCTAAACATGACCCCACGCCACTGTGGGCGAGGAGCCGCACACAGAATGACAAACTCTTTTCTCACTTTCTTCTCTGCCTTCTGTTGCGTCTCCACTGTAACAACGCCGGCTTCCATTTCATGCCTTTTTTCCATTTGCTCACGAGGAGAATTGCGCATTTCCTTCACGTTTAAAGGGTTAGCGGATTTGGATATCAACATTATGCTGTAGATGAAGGCATAATGGACCGCAAAGGAGCTCCTGCGATAGGTGGATCATCTCCCACCTAATACAGACACACTAAAAGCCATTAACTAGAGGAAGCATTCGAACTTTCCCTCCCGCATTACTTCAGCAACGAGAACGGACTAACAATCAGAAGAGGTTCTCGAGAATGCAAATAAGCACAATGTGAAAAAGCTACAGCTGGAAGCCTAAAACATATCATTTCTTTCAACTTCTCCCCTACATTAGCATTTAATTTTCTCCATCACTTAAGCGTGCTCATTATATATATTTGCTACATAAGAAATGGAGGATAAGGCGCTTGCTTAATTTGTTCTCCTCCCTCAAGGGCTTGGCTAATCTATTGTATGGCATAAAGGGCTTGTATTGTCATACACTCTGTTGGAGGGGGTGCGAGTGCATTAGTATTATTAAAGGAATGATGAAAAGTGACTCCATCGCTCGCCGATGATGAATCACTTGGCTGTCTTTTCAGAGTCAAATGACACGGGCTGGTGAGAATCCATGTGATGTGGCAGGATTTGACCCTGCGCAAAACAAGAAATCGCCAAAATGAAAAGAGCAGCTTTTTACAAAACAAGATGTACGGTTGCGCAAGATTGCTCACGATTCATGTGAAAGTGCATCAGAGCTGCTAACGCAGCTTCACAAACACATAAACTGTAAGTAAGGATGCTTTATTTTCCTCTGTGTGATCTTTCGAGGCAAATAAAATATTAATAGAGCTGGAGTGCAAGTTTGTGATCATTATAACAATTTCTCTGCTTGTGAAGAAAAGGAAAACCTTCTCACAACTGGAAATGCTGACTTGATGAAAGTAAGATACGGAACATGGAGAAAAGAATCACAGCGAACGTGACCCAGAAAACAAGGGGCTGTGCTGTGTTCTGAGAATTATAATAATTACAACCATTTATATGAAATAATGAAATTATAAGATCATTTATGACTTGGAAGTTTAAGTTTAAGTTGAAGACTTGGACTCATATGATTTATTACAATATGGACCTCTAGTACGAATTCCGTATGAAATACGAATTGCTAGCTTGTTTCTGGCTTCTCAATTCCCATTGCCAAGTTAGGTGCTGTAGAGCGTTTTGCATCAACTGCATTCGGGAGGGCTACTATTATTTGCTATAATTTTTTTGGGTCACCGCTGGTTATAGGGCATTTTAAAGAATTTCCTCAGCAAAGTATGGTAGAAGTGGGAGACTGAAAGGACTTTATTCTGTATTACTGTACCATTAGCTGAGAAAGCTTTTTCCACTTAGAGTGTCTGGAAGAGGTGTACAGTACAGCAAAGCCAAGCAAGCTATCATTAATATTGGACAAGCTCGAGATTTCCTGCATGCATTAGTGGCGAGATTTATTGACGTCTTTGCGCCACAGATGTGACAGGTGCGTGTAGGTACTTATTCAAGAGGGAGTACTCTGTGAATGTTCTGTCAATGTTGCTCACTGGTTAACGGAACGTTTGGCAAAGGGTTCTCATTGGCGGGTGTAGTTTTGCGGCAAGTCAAGACGGCCTGTCTCACGGTAAAGTTACAATATGCCTGGACCAACTGATGTTGAAACCATCTACGCAGCAAGCATTTAAGTGGAAAAGTGGGATATAACTGCGTAAATAAAACTAAAGAAAAACATAAGTCTGAAAATGGAACTGCAAACATCCTATCTGACTAAGAATGGTTTAAAAAACATGACTTGATGTTAGAATTTGTAGCAGTTGTAGGGCAAGCCCTCTCTCTCTCTCTTTGCTCAGAGTTGGTGTTTACTGAGAGAAGAGCAAATTCTGCCCCGTGGCCTCCCCTACAGATGATAATGGAACAGAGTTGCCCCATAAATATGCCACATTAGTGCCCGCTTCACATGCCGCCTATCAGACACAACACAGATAAATCCTTGTCGCTTCACCCTCAAGGACTGAACTAAAGCCGTCCATCATGAGGCACTCTCCCACACACATACACACAGTGCTCTGAGAGAGGAACCCTTTCCAACCTTTCACTATGTAGATGAAGTCTGCCTTTTGTCGCTGTTCAAATCAACATTCAAAGTAAAGGCCAACAAATGAGTGTTTTTTGGAAAATGGGAGGTATGTGCCCCCAGAAGCATAAGCATACAGAAAAAAAACAACAACAACAAAAAAAAACATGACCATTAAACCCTGTCCAGCCTCAGGCCTACCACTCTCATCATGCGCGGATATAACGGATTTGTATAATGGTAAATTGGCTCCCAATCTGGTTTAATATGCATTCATTGTATCAAAGCCTTAGAAAGAGATTAGTGCCTAAATCTGATCAACATAATAGTTAGCTGCACTCAAAATAGCAATATCACTAATGACATACGAGTTTCCAAAACTTATGTGCAATTGGTCTGAAAAAAAATAAAAATAAAAATAAAAAATAAAACAGAGATTTCCATCCCAAACTCTCTATTAAGCCAATGTTGCTAAGATGGACTGGTCAAGATGCCATGTGCCTTAAACAGTTGAGTGTTAGTTTTACACTATTAAAGTTTGTTTTGTTTTGTTTTTTTTTGTTTTGTTCAATTCTACTGTAACTTATCTATGAATGATGAATGATTTCATTCATAATTCATTAATTTATATATACAGTTGAGGTAAAAAAAATTACATCCCCCTTTCAGAATCCGCAAAATGTTAATTATTTTACTAAAATAAGAGGGATCATACAAAATGCATGTTATTGTGTATTTAGTATTTAGCTTGGGGGTGAAAACTTTTGAACAGAATGAAAATGTGTACATTTTTCTTATTGTGCCTAAATATCTGTTTTTTGTTGTTGTTTTTTTTTTTTTTTTTTTTTCAATTTACTACTGCGAGTCCCCCAATATGAGTCCCTCAGTTGTCCTTAGTGTGAAAAGATGGATCTCAAAATCATACAGTCATTGTTGCAAAGGGCTCAAATACACAAAAATGCTGGACAACCAAAGAATTTGTGGGACCTGAAGGATTTTTCTGAAGAATAGCAGGCAGTTCAACTGTTTAGGACAGACAAGGGACTCATGAACAACTATCACTAAACAAACCAAAAAAAAAAAAAAAAAAAAAAAAAACAGCACTGTGGATTATTCAGGTAAGAACACAGTATTAAGAAGTACTAAATAAACAATAACATGCATTTTGTATGATCTCTCTTATTTTGGTAAAACAATTAACATTTTGCAGATTCTAAAAGGGGAATGTAAACTTTTGACCTCAACTGTAGTTCTTTAATTTATTTCAGTTTCAGTTTTAGTTTATTTACAGTTATTTTAGTGCTTAAACCGAAACTTTTTTAGATAGTTGTCAATGCAACATTTCTAATTTGTATATAGTTTTCATCTAACATTATTGTATTTCATCTTTATTTCAATTAACACATATTTTCCATTTATGTTTAATGTTTAATGGTCAACATTTGCCGTTTCAGTTTTAGTCAACAATAATAACCTTGGTTACAAAGCAGTGTTTACACTTTTTGAGAAACATATGGCTGACAGGAAGACCGGGGTATTTATACAGTCTCTGATTCGGGGGAAGTGCAATTGTATCTGAATATTCAGCTGGGATAAAAATATGAAGATTGAAACATATGGCTTACTCGTAATTGTATCTGAATATTCAGCTGGGATAAAAATATAAAGATTGAAAAAAAAAAAAGTAATAATACATCACACTATAGTATCTGCTATTGTTGGTTGTTTGTTGGTTAATCTGAGGTTTCTGTGAGGAGGTTATACATAAAAAACAGAATGATAATTACTACTGTTTTGTTCACAGTAAATTAAAATTTATATATGGCTCAGTGCATTACATAGTGCCTTTTGTTTTCTAGGAATCAGTATAGGATTTTAAAAAAGTAATGCAAATTACATACCAGGCTGAATATGTGAATCTGAATTGCTAATTCAATTTCTTGTTTCTTTATCAGAAAGAGGAAAAAAGCTTTCTCTCATTCTTGTCTTGCTGATTGTATGGAAAACATGCCGCGTCGTCCTTGAAAACTCCTCATGGTTTCTACTCTGTCTCTTACTTTCTCTAACACTCCCACACTCCCTCCTAATTTAAACAGCAATGCATCATGGGTATTACATCCAGCTTCGATCAATGATGGCTACAAATATCCCAGCAGCTTCTTTTCCCAGGAAATGGCCTGACTGTTCGTAGTGTGAGCGAGCGAGTTTTGTCACCAGCGAGAGAGAGAGAGATGGGGTTGAAGGGTAATTTCCTTGCATTGTAGCGTGCCTGTACGGTGAACAATGTTTGCTGCAACTTATTAAAGACAACCTGAAATCAAAATGGACTCTATTTGCTTTCTTAATGCACATTCCTGGGGTTATTTCAAGGAAATACAGTTACGTTTTATTTGATTAACTATACAGTAAAACAGTGTTATATTAAATACACATATATTATTCCAGTCTACAGTTACACATGATCTTTAAAAAAAATATTTTCTACCAAAAATTTTCTAGTCAAAATATCTTGTTTCACTCAAAAAGACATCAAGTAACTGAAGCAAAATGTCTCACGAATGCAATTCATGACTTTAAAGCCAACATCTGAGCGATTTGGCTTCAATCTATATAGGAATCAGCTTTAATGTTACTGCTGCTCAGGGTAGCACTAAATATTCAAAGAGCCGACCGTAAGGGTCGTTTGTGAATGTCACCTCATCACACGCAGCCATGTCTCGGCCAGCGTAAAGGTGACACGGGTGTAATCCTGCAGTCCGGCATTCTTCAATACAGCTGCTCTCTGTTGACTAAGGGCAGTTCTCCGGCGAGCCGGCGGATCCCTCAAAGACGCCACAAACACTTCCCCCCAAAAAAGTCAATATTTGTCTGCTACTGCAGGTGAATACTTTATAAATTTGCTCTCTCTCCTAAATACCATCCTTTCTGGATCGCACCGCAACACAGAGCATTCGCCTTTATTGTCAGACTGAGGAAGGCCACCGACTCTCATCCGCCAACAGGAGAAGCTATTTCTGTCTCAGCTGCGCCGCTGTGCATCTGTCTCCGAGAATATATCAGCATTGCCCCTCTTTTTATGGAGAGCAAATGAAATGAAATTACTTTCATCTGTAAACTGTTTCCGTCTATGGCTTGCCGTAGTCGGGGGTGAAATTGCATTTCTCTCTCCCTCACCCCTTCTCTCACTTTCTCGCTCCTTTTTTTTTTTCTTCCCCTTTCTCTCCCACCATCCAACCGTTGCTCTTTGGGTAATAGTGCTTTGATGGAAAAGCTCCGTGAGGGCGCAGATGGGGGACTAAGCATGAATGGGGGATGGTTATTGTTTTTATTGATCTTTATAACGCATGGAGAGCGTGTGATCACATCACCTTAGCGTTCATCACAGTGTGTTATCGATCGCCCGCCAATTATTGGCTAAAAAGCGCAAGCCGGGGTTCAAAGAAGATGGAGCAGGTGTGAGCCAATCATGGCCATTTGCGGACTGATCACAGGTGTAACGTGTGGCATAATCAATGAAAATAAGGAACTTGATTGTGTCAGAATCAGAGACCGTGTGAATGTGAGGCAGGTTTGTTCTGTGTATGATTTCATGCACAAAACTTGATTTCCTATTACATTTGTGATGTCATGACCAGATATAAACCACACCAAATTGTCTTGTAAGTTCAAAAGTTTTCAAAAGTACACAAAATGCTGGGTTAAAAGCAATCCAGCGCTAGGTGAAATGTAGACAAACTCGGTGGTTGGGTTAAATGTTTAACCAATCCTTCACTGTAGTTTTATTTAACCAAACTGTTGCTTAAAACAAACCCAAAACAAGTTGGAAATTAATATGTATTAATATGATTAATAAATAATAATAATTATTAATAATATATGTTCACCTTTTGATTATTGCTGATGCCTCTAGTATTTATGTGTCTGATTTTTCCATTTACATAATTTGAAGCCAGTCATATAGTAATTAGATATATTATAGTTATATAGTAATAAAGAGTTAAACTCAGAAGGTTGGGTTAAACATTTAACCCAACCACTGGGTCGAAACATCCCAATCGCAGAGTTTGTTCATATTTCACCCTGTTTTTTTTTTTTTTTTTTTTTTTTTTTTTTTTTTGTTGTTGTTGTTTTTTCTGGAAATAAAATAAAATAAAATAAAAAGAAGGAAAAAAAAAATGTAGGGCTCATTTCCTAAAAAGTTGTCATTTTTATTATTTTTTTTATTTTCAGTATTTTAGTCTTTTGTTCAGTGTAAATATCTAAACATTAAATAAAGATGCATTTACTTTTTATAAATAATATCAAAAATGACCTAAGGAAAAACAATGTTTTTTTTTTATCTTATCATTTTGCTTCAAGTAAATGTTTCTTAATTTAAGAATACTTACCTCTGGTCTCACAGAAAAGGCTTAACCTATCCTCAGACTAAAATAAATGTTTGAGTTCTTTCAACTAAAAAAAAAACAAAACTTGACATCAGTGCCACTATTTTGTATGAATATCCACACCAGTAATGTTTTTTTTAAGGCACATTTATAAAAACTATTTGAATGTCCTAATTGAACTATGGCCTAATTCTGGCTTAATCTAAGCCCTGTCTGTGAAACCAGGCCTTAGTATTTTTACTTGAAAAAATAATGTGTAATAACTTTTTGCAGTGTATTTGTGTGCTGCTTTCTCTGTGTAGCATCTAAATATCCTTAAAACAATATCTACTTATTTTAGAAACTTTTTTTGTAAGATATTTTTACTTTTACTTTTCAAAGACTACTAAGTTTAATTTTAATTTAATTCAGCAAATAGTTTTTAGCTTGTTAAAGCATAAACCTCTCTAAAGTTTATATTTCTGCTTAAAACAAGAAAGCAAGTCTTAATAGCTGATGCAATTTTGCTTCTCAAATTAGTTTATGCTGTTTAAAAAATCTTAAGACATTCTTTGCTGGGGAAAGAAATAAATACAAATCCTGTGTATAAATCTAGCTCCTGTATAAATTTAAAGCCCTTTCAATTCCAGTACTGTGTGTCAGCCTTCCCCTCAAAGAAAAGAGTCAGATGACTCTAGGACCCCCACTAAGATTGATTCATTTCTCCCTCATTCCCACCGCATGTGTGCTCAAATCAGCAATATTTCACACTGACAGAAGGACCCCACAGCGGGCATTCACCAAGATGGCTGACTTTCTCCTCATATATTAAATTATTTAATTAAGTAAAAAATTACGAAACATAACTCTTCTGAACCCAATCATGTGTATTTTTTTTTTTTTTTACTGGCCTAAGCACAAAACTAGTGGACGAACAAAAGCGCATTTGAGATGTAAAACCCATCAAGCGCAATAATGGAGCCAGTTTCGTCTGTTTATTTATTTATAAGGACCTGTTATGCCCCCTGAATTAGAATGCTGTCTCCTGCTCCGGCCGGCCCGAGGTAATGGGTTGAGCGTCAGCAAATATGTGTCGGGCTGGTAACGAATGAGCAAATATCTTGCGAGCACCTCTGCGCCTACAATTACAGTACGTCCGCCCAGGCCCCCGAAGTCCCCTCCTGTTCCCTCCTTTCCTCTCTTCTTTTGTTGAGTGGTCTTGCGGCCCAAGCCAAACCTCCCGCGCTCTCCCTTCTGCTTCTTTCTTTCATCTCACTATTCTGTTACTCCCTCTCTCGCGGCGCAGAAAGCCAGCATTACTATCCCTGTTCAGTTGATTGACTCCATTTTGTGGCAGACGCCTAGTGCATCACCCTCCCCTTTAGATAATACCTTATCACGCAACAGTTAGCTTGTAGCTCCCCTGCTGCAAGCAAGCAAAGGAATGAAGGGGGGTTTAGCTCAGGCCACATTCTGAATACTAATGCACTCATTTTTCTTTTTATTCAGTGTAATTCAGGGTCTAACCACCCCCACCACCACCAATCTTTCCTTTCTGGCCCATGAATACTGCATCAGCTCTAACTGACTGTGCGTGCTGACAAAGAGCCCTAAGAGCCCAGAGTTTGACTGGGGTGAGTCCATCTCCGATGCTGTCTCTTTTCTCGCTCTCTCTCGCGCGTTGCACTTTCACCTCTCTCCCCATAGAATGAAATGAATTGGAATTAACAGGTCTGTCTCGAGCAATAAGTTTGACTAAGTAATTTCGAGAGCAATCGGGTGAATTAGCATTAGGAGAGAAGTGACATGGAAGGATCCCATCTGACACGTAGTGCACTAAATCGTGTACAGACCCAGAGGGAAATGAACCTCTTTTGTTGCTAGTGTTAGCTCTGGGTGAGAAGAGAATGCTCAGAGTTTGCGGGTGGCCGGGAAGAGTGGAAAGACATTTTGAACGTGAAATACTTCTGCTCTTCGTTTAATGCATGTACAGTGAAGTTTGCGTATTATTTGCCAAATCTGCATTATTTTATTATATTAGGGCTACAAAAGCTTGTCATGGGTGCAGTACCGTTAAAGAGACAACATTGTGACCCCTACTGAGTTTGAGTGGGACATGTTTATCTTAAAGAGGTAGTTCACCCAAAAATGAAAATTTACTAAAATTAACTATTCACCCTCATGTTGTTCCAAACCCATGAGACCATCATTCATCTTCAAAGCACAAACTAAAATATTAAATTATTTTTGTTTTCTTTGCACACAAAACATATTCTTATAGCTTCATAACATTACAGTTGAACCTCTGATGTCACATGGACTATTTTAACAATGTCTTTACTACCTTTCTGGGCCTTGAATGTGATAGTTGCATGCTTTCAGATTTCGTCAAAAAAAAAATTTAGATGGTTTAGATAAAAAGATGACCAAAGGTCTTGGAACAACATTTTTTTAAATTTAATTTTCGGGTGAACTATTCCTTTATTTTAATGCTGTCACTGCAAATTTGACTGTACTTGGAAAAAGTCCAAAATGTCCAAGTCAAGTTTGAGTACAAACCTGAGTTTATTGAAAACTGCAGTCCAACCCTGTTGAAAAATCCAGCATATGCTTGTTAGGTATGTTTTGAAGCATGGCTGCTGGTTTGAGCTGGTTTAAGCTGGTCATGTGCTGGTCCTAAGATGGTCCTGAGCAGAAGCTAGTTGCTTAGAACCAGCTTAAACCAGCTCATGACCAGCTAAAAACCATCTTAAACCAGCTCATGACCAGCTAAGAACCATCTTAAACCTGCTCAAACCAGCAGCCACGCTTCAAAACATACCTAACTAGCATATGCTGTTTTTTTCACCAGGCAAAATCCGAGTTGAAGAACCAAGTTTTTTTTTTTTTTTTTCAACAATGCTGTTTAATAAAAACTGGATTTAGCTGGTAGCTTTCTGATATATTACATATATTCCTCAAATCAAAATAACTGAATTTGCATATGATCATGCTCAAAAGTTTACAGATTCTTAATATCATTTGTTGAGCATCAATACCTGCCTTCTGTGACAGTTAAGTTTGTCATCCGCAGTGAGGCAGCCCACAGTTTTTTTTTTCTTTTTCTTTTTTCTTTTTACCAAAAACACTTCAGGAACTCTATGTTCTTTGGTTTCCCAGCATGCTTTTCACATTTGAGTTTTTCTGCAGTGTCTCAATTTTGGTGAGGTACAGATCTGCAACTTGGAACACCTGAGGGACTCATAAAACATACAAAACACCACAAAAGGCTGCAAATAGACACTGGTGCTTGAGGAGGCAACATATTATTATGAACCCGGGGTGTGTAAACTTTCGAACACAATTCAGTTATTGTTTTGTCTCTGTATGTATTTAATTTGAGCTCTACAGCTTCTTCGGGGCAGAACTAAAAATGATGCTTTTTATGATTTCATATTATTTATTTATTGTATTTGTATTTTTTTTTTTTTTAAAGGCTTAGGGGTTTGTGAACTAATGAGAAACGTTTTTATCTTCTAAGCGCAATTGTATGCTTGCTTATGTGCATGCTGAGAATATATGTAAAGGAATATTGCAAAAGAAGGGCAGATGTTCCTCAGAAGCAAACTTGGCATCACTAAGTTGCAATCAAATTATCATTCACTGAGGTAAATCCAAAAGTTGTACTTTGGTCAGACTTTGGAGGTCTCGAAAGGGCAATTTGTCTCTGACTTGCCCAATTACTGTACTAAAGAACAAACAAATGTCAATACCCGATGAATAATTACTTTCATACAGACCTAATTAATCTTGCCAATTAAACCCGAGAGACTACAGAACTTTTTTATCTAGCTCTGATCGTCACAATCTATACAACCTCCGTGACCATGACTCAAACGTTCGTGACTCCTGATGCCAAAACAAAGCTGCTTTTCTCATAGCGCACACGCGCGAGCACACGCTGAGCCTAATTAATGCACAAAGGGTCCTTAGTAGCAGCCTGTTTCATAGCCGTGATTCACACGCACCATCTTTGAGTCATACACACATACGCTCATTGGAGAAAAAGAAAGGAAGCCATGAAACGAAAAAATGGAAGAGGCTCTCGTCTTTGTAACTGAGAGTGATAGACGCAGTGTCTAACATTAAAAGTCCTTAGTGGGTCAGGAAAAAAGGCTACCTGGCAAAGTGTCTAATTTGAGTGATACAATAGATAGAGAACTGAAAGAACATCTCTCTCTACCATCTGGTCTGAGAATGTCCTCTAATTAACGTTTCGCAAAGATGCACGCTGTGGGAACTTCTTCCTATCTGTCTTGGTCGATCATGGGTTGAAATAAAGGAAAACCGTCTTTATGTTTGGTACGGATCGAGCGCTGACCTCCTACATAGTCTGCACTGCAGTTGTGTGCAGTGACGTAGTGCCACTGCGAGTCTGAGCCATTTCGTTTGCTGCAGTATGTGTGTGAGCGTGTATAAAGGTGTGACTGTTTCTACCTGCTTAGTGGAGTTTAACTGGTCACATTTTGTGAGTTTAACACTCTCTTACTCTCCTTTTTGTTACAGCAAATCTCTCTTCATTCATTGACTTTCTCCACGACTCATTTTGCTTTCATTCTCATGTCCCCTTTTTCTCTCTGTCCCTGCTCTGCTCTGTTGATCCTCAGCACTTTGTGTTGAGGCAGATTCAGCTGCCGGCGCACGGAACCGCTGCACATGGTTACCTTTCTGATTCAGTTTTCTATTCCCATGGTACCCCTCTCTCTTTTTCACTCACTCTCTTTCTCTTTCTAACCTTCTTTCCACTCCCCCTCTCATGGCTCTGTGAGCTCGTACGTGTATCAGTCCTGTTCCACCCTTTTTTCTTTCTTTTTATAATTTCTCTCTCTCTCTCTCTCTCTTCTGCTGGTCGTCTCAGATGGAGCATGCTCCTCACACACTGCGCTCTGGAACAAAACGGACACCATTAACAAGGGAACACACCTATCCGTCTGCGCACCAGAGCTGTCAGTCAAAAGGTTGAAAAATCGTGCCCTACAACTCTGCGATGTACTAGAAATAATAAAAGTCCCTCATGAACACAGATATCAAGCACTGCGAATTTATCACCGATTTTAATGCCCAGCATTTTAATAGGGATGCAGTCCTTATTAAAAAATATTAAAACTTATTAAAATGCTGCCCAAAACCAATAAGCCAATAATTATTTTAATAAGCCAATATATTTTAATTATTTTAATTAGAATATTATAATTTTAATAGTGTTATGACAGAAAAACGCAAAATATTTGATATTAAAGTTTGTCTAAATTAATAAAAAAATAAATAAATAAATAAATCATGTTTAACACTATAAGAGAATCGTATATAATATTTATGCCTATTAATTTAGAATGTGACACTATTTAATCTAAATTTTAAAAAATGGGAGAAAATAAAAATCCAATATTTATTTTACCCAATCCTATAACCAATAACATACCAATAGATTGTGCATCTCCAATGTTTAATGATTGGCTGTTTAGTTGATTGCCAGTGGAATTGCAGAAAATATTGATTTAAAGTAAGAATAATGATGATGGTGATGAAGACCATGATGAACCTAATTATCATCATCATCGAAACGAACGCCTAATAAGTGTGTTTAATCCCAGAGTGCCTCAGGTAGTCTTCAGTGTAATGTTTTCCCAGATTCTGTTGCAGCCCTCAGGGAAATGATCAACAGAGAATGCATCCTGCCTTCTGCCTAAACATTCCCCTAATGGCCTGGAAACACACAGTCACACAGGCACACGCCAACATTATAACTAAGGCATCCTCCCTTAATTAAAGATCAGGGGAGAGGTGGTAGACGTCAATGACTGCATGCGAGGGGTCCTCCAGGTGTCTCTAACCGCCTCTGGAGGTCAAGCATTAAACCCTTGTGACACATGAGTCGACAGACAGAAGCTCAATCTAAACATCTTTGCTTTCTTTGTCTCTTGCGATGTCAGAACAGCAGGAAATGAAATGTTGAAATAAAACAGCAGAATATAGGGTTCCCATTTCCTCTCTCTTTCACAGATTCTGCACCTTTTCCTCACACGCCTCGAATTTCACCTCATCCGTTCTCTTTTTGTCTCTAAAGTCGAGCGGAAGTGGAGCTAAAAAAAGACAAAACAGCACGATACTCTCGCTGTAGACAAGCAGTCAAAACCATTAAATATTAATTCCAAAGCGGATTGTGTTCTATTGTTGTGTGCTCTGTACAGAAAGCTGCATGCCGATACTTTGTTCTCAAATTGCCACGTATTTATCCGTTATCCTAAAAAAAAAGTGGAAGAAAAAAGGCAGATTACCAAAATCGGAGACCATTGTAGTCCCTAATCCTCCCTGTAATCCGGAGGTATTGATCGATGATCCCAGGGATGGTTGGAGGCAGAGCCAAAAAAAAAAAAAAAAGAGAGAAAAAAGCAGCGTTCCTTTTCCTAACGGGAATGGTATTTAGACCAAAGTAGCCTTGTCAAGTTAAAACAGAAAAGCTTTGAAATAAAAGGCCCTTTGCCATTCATCTGCGTCCCATTCTGTCTTTGTTCAAGTCCATCCACGTTCTAGACAAATGCGGTGGCCGGTGGAAAAGCAGATTAGATACATGACTCTCAAAACTCAAAGTCTTTTGTTTGCACTGCCCATTCCCAAATAGTTTACAGAGATACGATCAACTGTAGGATTTCCATCAACATTTGTTCAAGAATAGGCCAATGTATATGGCTGCCATCATTACTCAGGTCACAAAGCCGGTGAGTGACATGGCTAATGGTACCGATATGTATAGCCTGTTGTCCTGGCTGCCCTTTAACCCAGGAAACAGATGAGTGTGGACGTCGTCGCTAATGGCAACTGTAGCTATACTGTCTAAAAGGGGGAAAAAATCGATATGGACTGTGTGTCTTAACCGTATTGTCCAGCTGTAGTGGCGGTCAGACTTTCTAAAGAAGTCTATCCGCACAGCTAGTCCACTCAAAGAACACCTGTGCCCTGAGCTCTGATAGCGGCCATCAAAGACTTGATTTACAGACATCAGTCAATACCATTCATCGCCTCGCTCACAATCCCTTCACCTTATGGCGTTTTCAATCTCTTAAAAAAAAACTCTCACCAGGTTTATATTTCATTGGCTCCTTTGAAGACTGTTACGGACACAAGCTGTTACACATAATCAGAGTTGAGATTGGGGCGGCCTGCACAATGATTTCTTTTCACAGCAATAATTTTTGTGTGCATTTAACATTGAACTGACTCGGTCAGACTTGTTGCATTTCTTATTTTCGCGCTGTAAGATACATTTCAACAAACTAATAAAAGCAAAGCAAATAGCGTGTGGCAACAAAGGACGCACAACCTTTTCTCAGAGCTAACTTTAGTTTTGTAAACATTCATTTTGCAAATACTTCCAAATAAAGTGGCTCTAAGGTCATATTCTGTAAAGGTGTGAAGTCAGCTCCACTCAAGCTTATCATTTAAAGTCCTTTTTTGGCCCTTTTGCAGATTTTATTGACATGCCTTTCATACCTGGAAAGTGTTTTAACTGAAACACTTCTATCATTTACTGACACTGATGGATAAACATTGATGGATGATTCAAAATGCCTTGCATAATTTCTTGTATTTTATATCTGCACAAACCATTGAGTTATTAGGTAATTATTCAGTAATTAGCATTTAAAATGATTAGATGACATGGAAATTGGAGAAAAGTTTTTTCATATATAGAATATATTCAAATATATGTTACTAGTTCACTGTTTTTAATTAGTTTTATTTAATACTCTACCATTTAAATCGTATTGCTTATCTAATCTAATTGCTTATTAAAGTTTTTAATGTTTCTGAAAGCCTCATATACTTACCAAAGCTGAATTTATTTGATCAAAACTGTAATAAAAGCTGTTATTTTGTGCAATATTATTTGAAATATTCTAATTGAATACATTTTAAAATGTATTTTATTCTTGTGATGACAAACCTGACAGACATTATTCAACATTATTACATTTGGTTCTTGAGAAACATTTCTTATTATTATTGATGCTGAAAGCACTTAATATTTTTTTTTGTGGAAACTGCAATATACAACCTGATGTCATGACGAAACCATACCTGTGGGAACGTTTTCACAAGACACAAAATACGTACCGCCAAGTATGTTTCTTGACATATTTGATGTGAAATGTCCACTGATTGGCCCTAAAAGAATGTGTTTTTTTTTTCCCGGAACAGATGAACATACAAAATGTTTTATGTGACATTGGTTTTGTACGTGTCACCGCAGTTCTCACTTGAAATGTCCGTTGAGTGGTGCTGTAAGTCTAATGCTCTGTGATGTTTTAAAATAACGTACCATCTGCACTACACCTAAACCTACCCGATAGTATGAACAAAAGCAAATGTGACGTAAAAACAATCCCAAGCATGTTGTTTTAGCTTGTTTTTCAATCTCTCATCTTTCAGCTCTGTCATCGTGAGTCATGTTTTTCACGGGCTCATACCCAAGGATTCCGCATCCTAAGTCCAATTCCGTACCGGCTGAGCTACCGAGCAAGCTTGCTATGTCTAGAAAGTGAAACATATGGTGCTGTAATCATAACTGTGTATGAAAACAATTACAAATGTTCACTGTTTTACCGCCTCTACTGTTCATTTCTGTTGGAAACTGCAGTGATATGCACTTATTAGTATGTATTTCTCACCTTGTGAAAAAGTTCCTACGTTTTTGTCATGAGATCAGGTAGGTGATATATATTTACTTCAGGATTCTTTAATGCATTCTTTTGTAACTTTAAATCATAAATGTCTTCAATTTTGATTGAAAGCATCTTCACTGAGTAAAAATATTCATTTTTTTAAACAAACAAGTAAAAACAAAACTTGACCATAAACTTTTGACATTTAGGCCCAAAGTATACTTCACTTTTTGCACATGCACACTGAGGTTATTCTGCAGTAATCAGTTGTTCCACAAGGTTCCACAGTAGAAAACAAAACTATAAAGACAAAACAACAGCAACAAAATAGCAGAGACTGCAACAAAAACAGACGCTAATGAGATAGCTCATCTTTGGTTTACTCAGTAACAACAGGAAAAATAGAGTAGACCAAGATAGGCAACGTCGGTCCTGGAGTGCCAGTGACCTGCAGAGTTTAGTTCCAACTCTAATCAAACACACTTAAAGGTCTTAAGGATTACTAGGGCTACAGGCAAGTGAGGTTTTTTCAGGGTTGGAACTAAACTCTGCAAGACATCGTTACTCCAGGACTGATGTTGCCTATCCCTGGTGTAGACACTGGTCTTGGATAAAGCTTTCTAGAACGTCCGCGTTTGCACACAACATCAAATAAAGTTTACTTTGAAAGGCGTCGTGTTCAACTGTACGCATGCACTAATGCAGGCGTACAAAAACAAAGTATATTTTGGGCTTTAGACATGTTTTGTTAAATATTTGTATATAGACTTAACCTATCAGGCTTTGTAAAATCACCTGACAAGTCAGTCCTGTGTGTATATTTCCGAGAAAGACAGAGGTGAAATGAGCGACCCTTTAGGCCTGAATTGACTGGTGTCCTACATGTCATACATGTGCACAACACCACTGACATATTCTTGAAGGCATAGTTCAAAACACACACAAACACAGCACCTCATTAGTCACCATCACTAGAGGTGTTAGGTGTCCTAGCACTGCATGTATTTACCTGACTGCAACACAATACACTAAAGGCTAATGAGATCACTCTTTCCACAGCCAAATCCCTCTCTCCCTGCATCCATCCCTCCCCTCATCCTCCTGCCTCCATCTCTCCATCCCACAAGAAGCTTCTGTAGAGATTGTTTGGAAAGAACTGTTAGGGTGTCCTGCCACCCAAGGGATCGACATGTACGTGAAACTAGTATGCAGAAGTAAACATCATTTAATTTGGTAGATTTTTAATCCTTGTGAAGATCTTGTTGAAATCTGAGGTGAACTGTGTGAAATGGAGGGTTTACTGACATAATGTCTTGGTTAAGTGCAATAAACATGAAAGAGCTGCCTGCACATACATCGCATTGAAATCAGCCGCATATATACAAACAGAACTCCGCGCAAACAGCCACCGCCGCACACGTTAATCCCTTAAAGGGGGCTTAAGGACACGTCTCAGTGGTATGATCCCTACAGAGTGTCTAATTAACACTCTCTGTGTTTTTGAAAGGTAGGGCCAATTACAAAGAAACAGACGAGAGAAACAGAACCGTAGACAAGAGAAATTGGTGGAGGACTTCTATTCTTATGGATGAGAGGAGATTTGGAAGACAGACGGGGTCGATTTAATGTTCTCATAATTCTAAAATCCATATCAAAGGGCAAGAATAATGAACACAGAAACTATAACTCAACCCATCATTATGACGAATATTACAGCTAATCCTCACCTTACTTTAAACGGTGAGCTATCCTTCAGTGTAAACAGTCTGCGAAGTTGTTAATCCATAAAGTGCATGATAAATAAAGATATTGCCTCTCAAAAGAAAGAGTCGACTCAGAGCTGCCTCAACGAGTCGTCATATTTTCGAATTTTCTGCCTGTTACTGATATACGTCACTCAGCAACAAATTGGCATAATCCCCGCCTCACATTTTTTTAAACCTTATAGCATCTTGTTTACAAGTAACCCTCCAGAGCAAAACATCAATTATGGTAATTGGTGTTTCGTTTCCGACACGCATTGTATTCGGAAAGACCAATCACAACAATCACAACTTGGCCAGCTGACCAATCAGAACTGTTTTTGAACAAATCGTTTGAAAATCATCAAGAAATTACTCTAATATTAAATGTATATTCTAAGAAAATTATAATGTTCTCTGATGCATTTAAACCTGTTGTAGGGGTCTCCAATACAATATTAGGACATATAACCAGGTCTTTAAACTTAGATGAATTGCAAGGAAACGCCAAGTAACATGCTGAATTAAAAGTGAAATTTTCAAGTAGAAATACAGCATTTTGTATAAATAAATAAATAAATTCTGTAATTATATACCTGTTGTGAAATGTCCTAATTATAATTTTGAAAAAAAAAAAAAAAAAAAAAAAAAAAAAACTGTGCAGTTTACACTAAAATAAATAAATAAATAATTTAATTATATAACTGTTGTGCCTGACTTTCTTCAGTGAAACACTGAAGTTAATTTATTTCTTTGTTTTTTTTTTTATTTATTTTTATTGATGTATGGTTTGTTAAGATAGGACAACATTTGGCCGAGATATGTCAATTGGAAAATCTGGAATCTGAGGGTGCAAAAAAATAAACCCAAAAAAAAAAAAAAAAAAATATACATATATACATATATATATATATATATATATATATATATATATAGGGAGAGAGAGAGAGAGAGGAGAGAGAGTGAGAAAATCACACACAAAAAAAAGAAAAAATACAACATATATTCATGGACCGTGATCTTTACTTAATATCCTAATGATTTTTGGCGTAAGAGAAAAATAATTTTGACCCATACAATGCATTTCTGGTTATTGCTACAAAAATACCTGTGCTTTTTTTTTTTTTTTTTTTAAACAAACTACATTTTTAAAGCAGGTAAATTTGTCAGTGCAGTTATTTTATTATTATTTATTTCTATATTTATTTAGTCATAAAACATGTACCTGTGTCTCAAACAATTAAAAAGGCAAGTTTAGTTGTTTACGTGTAAGATTCCAGCAGACAGTGGCAACGGTACATCTGCATCGAGCAGTGTCAGCATGGTAACAGAGGATATAAGGTGTTGCCAAGGCAACCAAGGTGGATGCAGAAGTGGAAGCAGGTATGGGCAGACTTGTCGGCTCATCAGAAACTATTAAATTAAATTTTGTCGTTTCTTTAATCATCTCTGTGATTTATGGGGTCTTTTATTCTCTGATTTCAGTGGACTCCCTTTTAATAACAGGGAGACAATGAACACCATCTGAGATGAAATAATTAAAAGTGTTCAAAGATAAGATTCTTGTCTTTTTCTATAGTTTTATAGGCCAATTGAATGAAACTCGGAATGACGGTGGGCAAAATATGATTATGTGAAAAGCTAAATTAATTACAGGATGAACAAAGATACTACTGATGAATATAGCGAAGATTGCTTTCAATCAGCCAGACTAAGATCAAAACAGAATTCAATACAGTTTGGGCTATGTAAGGTACCAGTCCCATTTTTAGAAGCAAATCATTGTATTTTTTTCCAAAATGTCCCTTTCTTGTGTATGAGCTAAATGAAAATGAGCTGAAATAATTCAATTGTATCAGTCAAACTGATTAAGTCTGGTCAAGATAACTTGATTAGCTTAACCGAATTGATTCCTTAAACACTGAAACCCTTGTGCACTACTACAAAAGTGGACTGTATGCAATGTTAGATTAAAAATTGTCAATACACTAGACTAAATTTTATAAATCACGCAACAGCAAATGAACTGAATTGACAGGGAGTGCTAGGTAGGAGTGAAAGATAGAAGAACTCTCTCTGTCCGGTCTGACTTTGCCTCTGTCCGGCTGGTCTCCATGGAGATCGGCTAAATAAAGTAAGTGGACTTTCTCTCCATGATGAGAAATGGGCCATGAGGTTTATGCATCCTTAGTACCCTCCAGTAGCCCCCCAGAGATGCAAACACACTGTGTGTACAGGCACAAGGACATCATAAGATTCTGTACATTTATTAGGACTCAAGCATCTTGTTTTGTGCTAAAAGTAGAACAAGAATGGCTAGTCAGCTGGTTATAGCTAGTCTGAAATCATCCTGAAGGAGTTTATTTTGGAGTAACAACCAACTGACTGTACATTGCACTGGGAAGTCTGTGTATGAAACAAGAGTCAGTTTACTGGTCAGTATACATAAAAATGCCGTGGCTGACCAATCAGAATCCAGTATTTCAGAAAATCGCATAATGTGCCTTCACCTTTAAAAGATGTGACACCAAGCATGTCCATTATAGCACAGGGCGTCTGGGGCCACTCGCACAGGCACACCTGACAAGCACCACGTGTTGCTTTCCCTGCACGCTAACACTCTCCCCTAACCTTTTCATTGGAAAAGGCTTCATTGATTTAAACAGGCCACAACCATTTCGCCTGCCGTGGACAGCCTGTGGGAGCCCCAGGGGGTCTGCTGACAGCAGGGCATTGGCCCAGCATGTGGTCCCTATCTGGGGACCGGGCAGAGCCCACCTACCTGGATAACTAATGCTTACTACTGCGTCCTGTGTTGGCAAGTAGATTTCAAGTTAGAAAGTGCTGTGTGTGCGTGTATGCATGTGTGTGTGTGTTTAAGCATTTGTGAGTGGGAGACAGGAAAAAAAAAAGAGAGAGGAAAAAGTGATTCAATGTGGGAAGGTGTTTGGAATTGAGAATGTAATGGAAGTAAACATAGCTATTCATGTTAAAGAGCTCTAATAAATAGAAATTAAATGCAGTTCCAAAAGCAAACAACAGGGGGCAGCACAGAGCTGGAAACTTGTTTAGTGCAGAAAGTACAGCCCGCCTTTTCTTTTTTCACCTTCGGGAAGAGCAGATGTAATGTGTTGCTAACATTGGATTGCACGTCCACAGACTCTGTTAAAACAAGGAAACCATCCTTTGCAGATAGGAAGAGCGAAATGTAAAAAACGAAAGACATTCAGATTAACTTAAACTATCTTGCTGTGAGTGCTAATACTAGCTCCCATTACCTGGCTTGAACAGTTTGAAGCTGATCTGACTTGAGATATTAATATCGGCTTGCTGTACTCTGCTCATAAATGGGAAGGCTGATTGGTTTAAAATGAGCTGCAGCACAGAGCCTAAATTGACATTGAAATCTATTGACTTGCTGGAGACAGAGACAGGGCCGGAATACCAACGGAGAAAGGGATTAAACAGACTCATTCTTCATAAAATTAGGAATTCCTCGGGAGGACAGAAAAATCTACCTGCCTGTTTCATTATCTATCTATCTATCTATCTATCTATCTATCTATCTATCTATCTATCTACCGTCTGTCCATTTATCTGTCCATATATCTTTTTGTCCATTCTTCCATCTATCCATCCATCCATCCATCCATCCGTCCGGTTATCTATGTAAATATCTGTTTGCCTGTCCGTCTGTCCATCCTTCCGTCAGTTCATCTATCTGTCCATCTGTCTGTCCATTTATCTGTCTATATATCTATTTGCCCGTCCATCCATCTATTCGTCAATCCATCCGTCCGTTTATCTATGTATACATCTATCTGTATCCATCCATCCATCCATCCATCCATCCATCCATCCATCCGTCCGGTTATCTATGTAAATATCTGTTTGCCTGTCCGTCTGTCCATCCGTCCGTCAGTTCATCTATCTGTCCATCTGTCTGTCCATTTATCTATGTATACATCTATCTGTATCCATCCATCCATCCTCTCTGTCTGTCCATCTATCTATCTATCTATCTATCTATCTATCTATCTATCTATCTATCTATCTATCTATCTATCTCTCTATCTATCTGTTTGCCTGTCCATCCGTCTGTTGGTTTATCTATCTGTCCATCCGTCTGTCCATTTACCTGTCTATATATTTATTTGTCCATCCGTCTGTCCATCCATATATCTATCTATCTATCTATCTATCTATCTATCTATCTATCTATCTATCTATCTATCTATCTATCTATCTATCTATCTATCTGTCTGTCTGTCCATCTGTTGGTCAGTCTATCTATCCAGAGTGTAGCTTGCTCTTTTCATTCTCTGTCTTTTTCTCCCTCGTTCCCCTCATGCTGTCTGCTGTGATTTGTAGAGACAGCTCTTTACCATACCAGTAAAGCAGGCAGGCCCAGTCCCAGCAAAATGGTCTACAAGAGCCAGTGGCCCACCCTAAGGCAAACATATCCCCCCTACTTCTGTCTTACACAATCTCCATCACCACACCTGCGTACGCAGGCATACAGATTCCAAAAGAGGGCAGGGCTCAATCCAACCGTGATAAATAAGCTACAACAGAATAGAAGCCCAACTGTGCGTGGCATATACTATGGAACAAATACCATGAGTCCCTCCATACGTGCAGATAAACGTGGACAAGAAATGAAAATCTTTCTCTTTCTCTTTCTGCCGTTCTCGTCAGCTCTGTTTACAGTAGTGTGTTGGGAGCTACAGAGCCAGTGTCATCACACAAAAGGCCACACTGTCAGCATCTTTCAGCTCTCGCCACAGGGACACAGAGTGTGTGTATGACTGTGTGTGCCTGCGTGAGCAAAGGATAGAGAGTACTCCAGAAAGAAAGAAAGAAAGAAAGATAGATTAAGGGATGAGACAGGTAGATAGAGAAAGACGTCCATTCTTGAGCTGCTTTAGCAGAGTGCTTCAGACATTGAGTAAGTGCTGAAAGCTGCCCAGAAGCTTTAGCTGAACATTAGTGCCCAGCTCAGCAGAACTTCCTGTGGATCCATCTGCTAAAGTAAGCCATCAGACAGCTGAACCTCGCTCCAGACGGACAAGCCTGACCCTGCTAATCTAGTCTGCCTTAAAAACACCAAAGGAATAGCTATTTTTTTCTAAGGTCTATATTGGGAAAATAGTACTGCATTCAGCGAATAACCTTTGCGTTTCACTTATGCAAGTCAGTCGCAATTTGTTGTGTAAGAAGTGTTAATCCAGAAAATAAAAACACCTATGAATCATTACCTATAGTCATTAAGAAAGAGCTTTTAGATTTCTTCAGAGATACCAAAGAATAGACACATTGTCATGATAACAGTTAAACAGATCTGATTAAACCATACTGTTGAATAAAATATTACAAGGCTATTGAAAGAAACACAAGCAATAATTAAAAGGACTGTGTATTCACAATAGCATAATAATGTTATTTCAGCGACTAAACAAGCACTTGCACTTGTTTAAATGAATATGTAACACACAACTAAAAGCTGACTAAAACCATGTCCTATTTTACTAAATAGTAAAAGTAAAGTAACGTTGGAATCACTCTATATGACATGACTACGACTAAGCACGAGTTGAAATTAACGCGGCTAATACAGTAAGCGGTAGTATTTCATACTTCATTTTTCTGTCTGCTCAGCCTTCTGATATGAAATATTAAAGAGTAACTTGACATTGTGCTTTAAGCTCCTATATAAAATTCTTATCCAGTAACAGCGGCTTAACAGACATTCATATGTTAAAAATCAATATTTCTCCAACCTGTCAACAGTGTGCTGTAGTGATTGAGGCAGTGGCCTCTCACTCTGACATTGAGCTTGAGGGAACAAGGTCGGCCTTCCAGCTGTCATCGCAACCCTGGTGTTGTATAATTCTCGTCGGCAGCTCTATTTCGTTTTTTTCCCTCCCAAACAGTGTTGATTCATTTGGGAGACGGGCGAGGAGAGGGAGGAAGCCGAGGAAGAGCGAACAGCTCGGACGGTCTAGAGAGAGCCAGATTAAAGCCGACACAAAGAGCGTTTTGATTAGGCGTCATGGCCGGCGCCGCGTGATGACTTTTTGTGCTATCTGCTGCAGCCACGCGTGACTAAAGGGTTATTTGACGCAAAACCCCAGCCAGGGAGCCGAGAGGTCGTAATGGCATTGACTCATTGTCACATCGCTAATAATTGCAGCTTGCTGGAGATCGTTAACATACTTTTCCCTTGTCCTGCAATAAAAGAGCCATATTGCTGGTTTGTGTGAAGGGAAAGACGACGGAGGAGGAACTTCCCTCGCTTTTCTACAGGTGTGCTCTGGTTAATCTGTCTGTCGTCTGTTTGGCAGTTGTTTGTTGTGTCAGCTGGTGTGAGGGAACAGGTGGGGCACGGTCCTGAGTGAAGATAATTAAACACCTTTGAGAAGAGAGCCCTTCATCGCTCTTCTCTTTCTCTCTCCCTCCATCTTCCTCTCTGACAGCGCGGTATGGTAATGCAGGCCCTTGACTTTGGGAACTCAACCCCGGGTTCAGGACGTGTCACTCACCGGGGGTCAGTAGGGGGCGCACTATCGAGCTCAATTACCATGGGCTGTCGATCAAACGGGCCTAGCATATAGCTATTAGTCATTATCTCTACTTTAAAGGACACAGATACCCTTCAAAATTAAAAGCCTTGTAACACGATGCGCCAGTGCATTAACAGAGGATTATCTAAGCACGTACAGTAAATGCTCATACAAGGGTTTCAAAAAGATTTTAGCAGGGTTGTCGATTGATTAAAAGTTTAATCGAATTAATTACAAGATATGATTTTTAATCAATCAAATTAATCACAATTAAAGTAGTGCATATATCGATATTTGTGTAGAAGCTCTGGTCATAGTAGCATATAGGTCGGGGGGTATGATTAGATATGCTTATTTTTTGCATAATAAACAAATGTATTAATTATGTGTTTAGTGTTATATGGATTATTGTACACATTTTTTTTTTTTAATATATAACTTTATTGTATTTAAATGTGTTGTTTATGATTCATTTGCAAATATTAGTCATTATTATAAATAATTTAGCATAGTGAATTTGGATGAATATTACAATAGACTGAAATAAATACTAACGTGCATGCAAAATAAACAATAACTCTTTACATAAATGATTACTTCTTGCGAGCCAAATCCGCACGCAAACTTATGCAAATGCACGGATAGACGTAAACATCATCTCCTTGTGCTTAGTGATGTTTAGAGACGTGTCATAAATCCCGACTCACACAGAGCGTCTGCCTCACACAGTGGCTGTAATTACCAGAGAATCCTCCAGAAGTATTCTCATATCACGGCAGGACTGGCTGTCGAGAAGGATTATTTCTCCGCTCTCCGACTACAACACCGATGGCTACCCAACAGAATGGACTGTCAGCTTGTGTAATCACCCCAATAAAAAAGCACAGACCTCGTATTCCGTCTCAGTTCCTGCGGAAGCCATTTTAAACCCTCATATTAAAGCCTCTATTTCTGTTTTTCGTTCTATCTTACCCCTCTCAGCTCTTTTCTAATGTGATCAATTAATTACTGCATTTCATTAGCACAAGATCATTCATTCTAATGTGATGTGGAATATATTACATTAGGATAACAAGAGTCTCAATGCACACCAATAATCCTATAGACAGCAGGAATACTGGCTGCTGCACTCAAACCAGTTCAGCGATTGACATGTTGATCCATAGGCTACATTTAATATGATTAAAGTAGAAGTCAAAACAGAACATAACTATCCGGGGTGGGACTGCGATATGTACGGTAATTTACTAGATTTACAATCTACAGTGCATATTTATCAGCGTTAGCAATTAATAGAGGATCAATGCTAAAATGGCAAGAAATCCCATTGTAATTTAGCAAAAATCTTTTTTTTTTCTTTTTGTAAAATCTGATACATAATTATGTGCTAATCTAGTTTTAAAGCTTCTCAATAGATAATTCACCCAAAAATAAAAATTACCCTATGATTTACTACCATCCTGGCTTGAGGGTGACTTCATTCTTTCAGATGAATACAATCAGAGTTCCATTAAAAAATGTCCTGCCTCTTCCAAGCTTTATAATGACAGTGGTGGTTGAGATTTTGAAGCGAAATAAAGTGCATCCATCCATCATAAAAGTACTTCACACAGCTTTGGGGGTTAATAAAGGCCTTCTGAAGAAAAGCGAAGCGTTTGTGTAAGAAAAATATCCATGTTTAAAACTTTATAACCGCTAATCTCTACCTTACGGTAACTGTCATAACTGCATTCGCAAGTTATGGCTTTTATCAGAACATTTTTTCTTTACAAATCCTTGTTTTGTACTTCTAATTTGTGACCAGTGTTTTGTTTTGCTCTGTCCTCTGTGCTTCCGTATTCATCACTTCTCACCGGAGCTTACGCTACGCCTATCCTACATCATCTGCAGGAACGCCACTCTCTAATGAACGCGCATTCGGCAGTTAGCGAAAGCTAGAGATGGATATTTAGGAGAAAGCTAGAAATTGATATTTTTCTTACACAAACACATTGATTCAGAAGGCCTTTATTACCCTTAACCTCCTGGAGATGTGTGGAGTACTTTTTATGATGGATGGATGTACTTTATTTTGCTTCAAAATCTCAACAGCCATTTACTGACATTATTAATCTTGGAAGTGCCAGGACATTTTATTTTTAATATAACTCTGACTGTATTTGTCAGAAAGAAGAAAGTTATATACACCTAGAATGGCTTAAGGGTGTGTAAATCATAGGGGAATTTTCAATTTTGAGTGAATTATCCCTTAATTTATGGTTTCTCTTTAAGTAGCTTTGATCAAATTTAATCTCAGAAAAATGGCTTCAAAAATAATTCTGAGATGGTGGATATAATTAATTCAGAAAATTATTAATAAAAAAAATGGTCTAAAATGCATTAAAAAATAGTATGTTCTCTAAATCGGTTTGTGCTATGCATATTCATGATTTAATATTTGTGTATATTTTGTTGTTAATTTAGATTAATTTAGATTCCAGATCACTCTCTCATGAGGTTTTGATTCGGTTAGGATGCTGCCTTAGAAGGTGGATACCTTAGCAGACAGCAAGACATCAAGGCAGCTTGCATTATATGGTTAAAATCAAATATTCCTTCATAAAAGTAAAAAAGGTGCTTAAAATCAACATCAGATGGCCAATAATATATAAAATAAATCAATTTGTGTATCCACGAGCCTGTGAGTTCTGTGATGTCAAGTGATTTGAGGGGAATCAAGCGTTCAGATCAACACTAACACGATTACTGAGCCCATCATCTCTCCTCACTGTGTATATTTATATGCTTTTTCCCTTCACTCTTCTCTTTGTGTGAGTGATCATGTGTGTGAAAACTCCTCATGCTGCATAGGTTAAGGGACTGATGTGAGGAAAACTGGTCGGCCGTAATCCACTTACTGATGTAAACACACAGATCTCCATTTACAGGAACGGCCTCTGATCCAATAACACACCTTCGCCCCTGGAGGGATTGAATGTGTGTGCCTGTCGAAATGCAGAAAAAGCCAAGACTGGAATGGTTTGGAATGATATGTTTAAAACTAATATGAAAATATGCAATTGTGAATTCATATCAGGAATAATATAAACAATGTGTCAGTTAAATGTGCTTCAGTAGAAATTCAGTCACTAAAGTGTGCGTCAAAGGAATCTAGGCTATTGTCTTTCCAAGATTAGTTAACTAGCCTGTCTACATTTCTTTGTGTGTTTTTTTTTTTTTTACCATTTCTTGTTATGGAGCTGAAAATTGGGTTATTTCTGACTGTCTGGAACCTTGAGGACAGACAGAAAGAGAAGGATAGATGGAGGGAGAGAGAATGAGAAAGACTAGAAAAAAACAAAGATGGGTGAAATATTTTCCAACCTGAAGCCAAGGACGGCAACAGCAACAAACGGTACCGTATATTTCCCCAGATACGCTCCCAAGCCACCCTTATCATTGTGTTTACTGTGCTCAACAAAACATGGCTGCTGTGTTTAGGCAGACATGCGCCTACATCCACACAGTTAAGACTGCGGATTGTGGAATTTAAGTCCTTTGTTTTGCTAATTGCATTCAGTTTGTCCAGGAATCCTTCACTTTGTGTATTCCTAATGTAATCTGACACAGACAAAAGGGGGATGAACAGGGGTTGATGTTCTGGAGCGGACAGGGGTTAAGAGCCTTGTTGCAGGCAAAAGGCAATGGTCAAGAGGACATGATCAGACAAGGAACTGAACTGCTAAAGGGTGCTCACATCTGTTAAATGCAGTCAGACTGACAACAAGACCAGTGAAAAGGTGTTTGGTCTTAGGCTGTATTTATCTGGCAATACAAGTGTAAAGTGGTATATACTAAACCTATTTAATACCATCGGTCACAATAGTGACTGTAAAAAAAGTTGTCATTGATAAAGCTCTAAAAATCTTACTGAATGACGTTTTAGTGCACTTTTTGCAAATATGTAAAAAATAATGTTACAAAAAAGTTACTTTTTTTTAATGCATAATTGTAACCATAGAATGTGATCAAACTGCTTAAAATAGCTGGGCTAAGATATATAACAATTTTATTGATTGCAGAAATATGTTAATTTAATATTATCCCACTGGTCACAATTGTGATAGACCATAAAACATAATTTTTCACACACTTTTTCAAAAAATGTAAAAATAAATAATAAAAAAAAGAACTATTGATTATTTCAAAGGGTTACTAATCACACATAATTTGGATATTTTCATGTCTGGGAAAAAAAAAAAGGATTAAACGGGGTTAATAGATTTTATTTTATATATTAACCAGTTCAAAAGTGACTGTAAACACTTTAAAGGTGATACACACAATTCTAATGTATATTTTAATTTAATTTAAAAAAAAATCAGTTTTCACAAATTAAGTATCACAAGTATTGATATTAAGTATCACAAATGTTTTCAACATGGAATGTTATAATACATTTTTCTTAAGCACCAAATCTGCATATTATTGCAGATATGAAACATTATATGAAATTAAGGTTGCTGAAAATTCTTCTTTGACATCACATTAACAAATTACATTTTAAAATGCATTCAAATTAATGCACTGAAATACTAAAGAACAATAATTAAAAAAAAAAAAAAAGTTACATTTTAAAAGATATACATTAGTTATAAAATGAATATGTAAAAAAAAAAAGATTTAAATATTTTGTAATATTTTACAATATTGTTACTATATTTTTACAATAATATTTATATAATTATAATTTATATATTATCAAATTAAAGCAGCCGGGGAAATCATAAGATAATTCATTCTAAGTAAACAATATATATATATATATATATATATATATATATATATATATATATATATATATATATTTGTGCATTTACACATTTTTTTTAATGGGATAGCTCCTATAATGGTTACTATGGATAATCCAAATAATGGTTATGAATCACCATTCCACCATGAGTGGATCATTTAGACTAGTTATGATTATGCCATAAACTTTCATGTCAAGTATTTCAGTGAATAAAGACTTACATTTAAATCTATTTGCCATATAAAACTTTCGTATGGCTTCAGAAGACTTCAAATATAGCTCACAAGCTGTACAGAGCATTTTTATTATTTATATCATAAGTTTTGGAGTAAACCGAAGGTCAGTAAAATGATGACAGAATTTCCATTTCTTTGTGTGTGTGTGTGTGTGTGTGTGTGTGTGTGAACCATCCCTTCATCTAGACTGTGTAAAGACGAGAAAGAGAGAGAGCAAGCCGTCATTCATAAAAATGACTCTGAAACCAGAGACAGTGTCTCTCTCTCTCACACACACATATTCCAGTGTCCTTCGCTGATAACGACGAGTAACCACATACAACCACACAGGACACAAAGAACCACATCCTCTCTCGTTTCTAAATCAGACGCAGCATCTATTTTCATCTCTCTCTCTCTTTTAGCGTCCACCCTTTCCCTCTCTAATGAACGTTGCAAAGTGACCTGCTGGGGCCCCAGCACAGACAGCATGGGAGTTTTGAACTTGCTTATGATACTATTATTAACATGCGTGGCGGCGGGCCCTTGTGATGCCTCGCCGTGATAAATGAGCATTCGTTAATTGGATGTCGAAAAAACTCCCGTTTCCGAAGCTTTTGACACATCCATATCCCCAAACTACCGACTCCTGACGATTTGCAATTAAATAATGGCAGGCAGGAGGAATAGCGGTTCTACAGGACTGGTGGGCAGACTGATTACTGGAGGAACGATATTAAAGAATGCGGCATAAACAGATGATTACAAAAGGGACGGCACCACCTGAGCTACCAGGGGAGAGAGGAGAAAGGGTGCAATAATTACCCATCTAAGAACCGAGATGAGACAAAAACTGTGGAAACGTGTCAGGGGCTTTTGTTTTGAGTCACGTCAATTTGCGTGATGATTAATGGGACTTTTTGTGGATACGGCAGAGTCCAAAAGTCTAAGGCCACCAGTAATGGCTCCGTCATGTACTGTACTAACTGAATGATCATTATGTTGTATCGCAGCTAATATTATCAGCACAACAACTTGAGTGAAAAGTTAAATTAAATTATCTAATGTTATAATTTAACGCCTAATGGTTTATGCTTGTTTATGCTTAACCTTTTTTGACTCCAAGGCCGTATTTTAAAGCGGAGTTTGTCTTATTTCAAATCTTCCAAAATCATTCTGTTTACTTCTAGGTTTGAACCGAAAATTGAATTCCAATTTTTTAAATGCAGACTCAGACTTTTGGATGGAGGCTGGAGGTAGATTTGCATTTGGCAGGAGCTCTAAAATACAGAGTTCTCTCCACTGGCAGCCATCTTGCAGAGTCTCTTTTGCTCCTGACAGTTCACCATCATAGCCAGTAATAAATGCGGAGGTGCTCGGGGCCCGTGGCTGTGGGTTTAGGGAAGACGTTCCTTCGTAATTCCACCCCGCAAACAGACAGAGACCAAAGACTAACCTGAGTCGAGAAGAGATTTGCGAGCTCATAAACAGTAAACCTCTTTCTCTCCTAATCACCTTGTACAGATAAAATGTCTTTCCTCCGGTGCCCCGCTGCAAACTCGGAAAGAGACTTTTGTACACTGTCACATGCATCACTGTAAATCCCATATAAAGAACGTCTGTTATTACAGTCTCTCAAACACACCCAGAGCCAGTCAGCTTTAAAACAATTTATTTTTGTACTTCATTATATTCCCAATGCTACAATGCCTCCATCGGCACTTTCTTTGCCAGGCGGAGGGGTGGGATTAATTTATATGTGCAGATTATATACGGGGCCAAAAATTACATACAGACAGGGAAGATTTAACAGCTAGTGTTGGATGGGCAAAAGTAATCCAAGCTTAACGCATACACATAAAACAAAATGAAATTAACAAGAAAGAGTGAGGGAAAGGGCTGGGAGACTAAACAAGAAGAAAAAGCACAAATATAGACCATCAGGAAATTGTAATTTCCAAGCCTAAAACCATCTGGTCTTGGCTGATAATCTCTTGACCAATTTGATTAATATAAAAAATGGGCGGGTATTAAAACTGTACCATTTTTCATTCTTATTTATTAGAAAGAAAGGCAGATTTAGAGGTTATTTGGAAGGTGAGGTGGGGCGACTCAGTGTTTGTAGGAATTAAACTGACGAATGCTTCGCTGGCATGTCTTACCTTGCACAACACAGGGCTTATAGATTCTCCCATCACTCATTTCACCCTTTCTTTCTTCAAAGTGGCCCATTTCTCCTCGGCCTCACCCCCAGAGCAAAACTCTCTGCACCATCAATTATTTCATTCACTCTCTGAATTAGATCCATATAGTTCACCAGGCTGCACTAGCATGACTTTGTCTGAACTCAGCAGAAGTTCACCTGCAGTGTGAAGCTTGTCATTCACACAGACGAGTGAAAGCGGTGTCCGTGTTGTTCTAGCATTGATTAATGTCTCCAGTGGAAGGCTTTTAGCCTGCTCCCGCTAGTCTGACGTCTGCTCATAATTAGAGGAAAATATTTACCCAAGTCTAGTCTTTGTTGAAAAAAAGGCAATTTGCCAAGTAATGGTGATGGCCGTGAACATTTGAAAACCATTAAGACAGTCAAATACTCGTCAACTCAAGGCTGGGTTTAGTCATGTAATGTACTTTTCTTGTGACATGACTGAAACCTTTAAAAACACCCCTTTATTGATCTCAGATAAATGGCGAGCAGTTTCGCCATCCTTAAATTTGATTTGTGTCTCTCATTTCTCTATTCTGTTCAGCTTTGTCAATTTCAGCACAGTCTGAGCAAACACACATGCCAAATCAAAGTGTCAGTCATTAAGTGTTTAATAATATTCTTTCTGATGGATGGTAAATTTACAGATTTTAATTCATCACACTTAACCAAAGTTGTGTGGTCAATGAAAACATGAGGTAAAAATAGCAGTACTGGATATTTTAGGATGTCTGTTATTAAATTAAATTAGTGTGTATGAAAAATATGACTTCTTAATTTAAAATGAATAAATAAAAATACTCCAGAGGTCTTCATAAACTAGCTAGGACAAGGTTTAATATTCAGAGTATATGGATAGAGTAAAACTACTTTCAACTTTTTGTAATTGTTTTTGTTATAATGTCTATAATGTAATAGCATTTCCTGCAATTTGAAGTACAATTTTGGTCACGCTCGCTATTAACAAATCATTAACTACAGCTTTTGCCTCAATAAACTCTTTAATTTGTTGCTTATTAATAGTTAGTAAGGCAGTTGTTAAGTTTAGCTATTGGGTATGATTAGGGATATAGAATAGGTGTTTTATAAGTACTAATAAACAGCCAATATGTTAATAATAGGTATGCTAATAACTAGTTAATAGTGAGAATTGTTCCCTGTACTAAAGTGTTAGCAAAATTTTATTTGACACACCTTTCTCACATTGGGGAATATTCATTTCATTTAATAATTCATGGCAAATTGTTAAAAAAGTATATGGTTTTATCTAACATGTGTATTAACACACTAGTTGTTAATAATAGCCAATAGCTAATGTTAGGTAATGTATTAACTAATATGAACAAACAACAAACAATACATTTATTACAATATTCATTAATCTTTGTTAACGTTAGTCAATGAAAATACAGTTGTTCAGTGTTAGTTCATGTTAATTCGCAGTGCATTAACTAATGTTAACAAGCACTTTTGATTTTAATAATGCATAAATATATGTTAAAATTAAGATAAATAAATGCTGTAGAAGTATTGCTCATGTGTTGTTCATACATTTTTAGTAGTTTAGTAGTTAACTAATGTTAACTAATGAATATTATTGTAAAGTGTTGCCATCATGTGCAAATAGTTTTTTTTTGTTTTTGCTGCCATGTAAAATACTACTACTACTACTACTACTACTAATAATAATAATTTAACATTTAAAAAAAAAAAAAGAACAATATATGTGTTAATATGAGAAACCCAAATTAGCATCTTATTCCATGTTCTCCTTTGTTACATGTTTACTTTTTTAAATTACAATTTTTGAAAATAGTCTCTAACATTTGTTACAGAGAAAAATAACACGACTGGAGTAACACATTACCCTCAACACTAAAAGGATGCCTTGCGAAGCAGACTAGCCTAATATTATATATACAGGCAGCACTGTCAGCCATATTGTTCAGTAACAGCAGAGCTAGCGGTTTCCTCCGAAGGGAACCTGCGCTATCGAATAAATCACCTCTGTGTGTTCAAGACAAATGAGGCTGCTAGCATTGCACCTGTTAGCAAAACATCCTCACTCGTATGCAAGGCCTCTAAAGAACAGAGCTTCCTTCATAATAGTGACCGCTGCATATTAAGCCACCTCCGTGACAACAAACACGCTAGAAAAGAGGGAGAGGAAAAAAAACAAAAAAACAAAGCTTAAACGAAACAATAGAGGGAGCCCGACTTTAGCGCTTATTTCTGTTTATCATCCTTCTTTTCTCTCTGACCATCAAAAAACCCTGAAGATTAGGCCTAGGCTGTAAGCAGCGAATGGAGGGGGGTTTGTGGGGAGGGGGAGTCATTTCATTCTAGTTTTTCCGCGGATAAATCGGACACAAATATTTCTTGCCATGGCCTACTTGCTGAGCCTTGGCCTTATGCAGAATTCAATTCCAATTTGTCGCTTGGTTTCTGCTTGTGTTTGTGTGTGTGCATCCTCAGGGGTGGGTGTATTGTTTGTGGGTATTGTGAGTGGATTTGAGGAGCCCATCTTACGGATTAAAACCTCTCTCCGGTTTTGTCAGATCATCCAAGCACTGTGGCACTAAATCAGTGTGGGTGGTTTTTATCATTATGTCAATCCAACCACCATCAGCCCCCTTCACTACAGCAAATGTTGCGTCTAAGAAGGGCATGCATGGAGATAAAACACATAGAAAGAAAGAAAGAAAGAAAGAAAGAAAGAAAGAAAGAAAGAAAGAAAGAAAGAAAGAAAATAATTAAATGTACTAACATTTTAATTAATCATTTGATACAATGTACTGATTGTGTACATACATGTTTTTTTAATTTGTATTTGTATTTAAAAAAAAAGTCTTATTATGTAATTAATTTGTGTAAGTACATCTGTAATTACATCTTAAAGGAGAAGTCCTCTTCCAGAACAACAATTTACAGATAATGTACTCACCTCCTTATCATCCAAAATGTTCATGTCTTTCTTTCTTTAGTCATAAAGAAATTATGTTTTTTTTAAGGAAAACATTTCAGGATTTTTTTTTCTCATAGTGGACTTATATGGTGCTCCGAGCTTGAACTTCCAAAATGCAGTTTAAATGCAGCTTCAAACGATGCTGTTGTAAATGATCCCAGATGAGGAAGAAGGGTCTTATCCAGCGAAACGATCGACTATTTTCATAAAAAAATATATATATTTTTTCCGGTTCATGACAGTTAGGGTATGTCGAAAAACTTCCATCTCATGTTGTCATGTTAAATTGTATATATATGTATATATTTATTTAGTTATGTTTTTTTTTTTTTTATTTATTTATTTTTTTTTTATGAAAATAACTGATTGTTTCACTAGATAAGATCCTTCTTCCTTGGCTGGTATAATTTACAAACACATTTGGGATCGTCGCATTTAAACTGCATTTTGGAAGTTCAAACTCGGGGCACCATAGCAGCCCATGGAGCAAAATCCTGAAATGTTTTCTTGAAAAAAAAAAAACATAATTTCTTTACGACTAAAGAAAAAAAGACACAAACATCTTGCATGACAAGGGGGTGAATACATTATTTGTAAATTTTACATAATTTGTGAATTTTTGTTTTGGAAGTGGACTTCTCCTTTAACCCATCCTTCAACCTAACCACACTACTAAACCTATTCCTAACCTTATCCATATTCCACTTCAATAGCAGCAACAGCATTTTTCAATGCAACATGAACTCAATAAGAAAGAAACAAAAGAAAGAAAGAAAGAAAGAAAGAAAGAAAGAAAGAAAGAAAAAGAAAAAAGAAAAAGAGCTAGGAGATCACTCACTGATGTTTAATTTTTAAGTATAACAGCAAGAGCTACCGAAAGACTGACAGTAACATGGGACAGAAAAACAACGGGATACAAGAAGCAGCAAAGGAAGAGAAGGAAAACAATCTGATAGAAGTCCTTTGAGAACAGAGGGCTAGACTGATGGGGAGAATATAAGGAAGTCCATGGCTAAACTCAGAAAGCCACGGGCGCTGGTAAACTCCCTCCTCGGCCCTGCCTCGTATCGCCCATGGCTAGTCATTATTTCCTTAGAGTAATCACACAAAAGCCCTGAACGGCACACACACACCTTTTGTTTTGCATTCTAGGCCCCTCAAACCAGGTGTGTCTCTCTTGTTTTTTGTTCAAGTCGCTAATCCTTTTTTCCGGCAAGGGTTATAAATCCATTTCTTCTGTCAGAGTCATGTGATCTTGAGGTAATTGTCTGCGTCTTGGAGTATTTTATGCCGGCTTCTTTTTACATAATGAAAAACAATCTTTGCTCCCTTTAGGGCTCACTCATCCCTCTTTCAAAGTCTGCGCTCTTTGTACCTCCGAACATTTTTGTTCTTTTGTTTGCTGAATCGGCCCCTTTGTGCGTTGCGGTATGTGGGAGGTTAAACACGCATGAGTAGAATAGTTGTATCTACTGTTTTGACATAACACTGCCTTCACCTGGCTCTCCGTAAGGTTTGTCCGTTGGGCATTCCTAGTGGCCGTGCGTCTACTTTGCCACTATTTGCAGCCCGAAAAAGACTAAACCTTCAAAACGCAGTGGGGAACATACAGTTGTTGGAGAGACTTGAATGAGATTCGTCAGGCCCCAGGCATATTTTACATGACATTTCAATAATTATGTGCCAATGCATATTCACCTCACAACAGGCACCCAATGAAAAGCAATGCCAAAAATAATTCCCTGAACTGTCAGGTGTTTATTTTATTTGTCTAGCTGCCGCCACGATTCCTTTCTTTCCCTGACCTTGCACTGTTTTTCAATTGACATGCAATTTCTAGACATCAAGGCACTTGCTTGGAAAACATTCAGATGCTGATGAAAAGAAAATGCTGCCATAATGCATGACTTGAACAGTTATGACAGAATTCGTTCTTTTTTGTCTGTTTGTTGCACGATCTTCCGATGTTTATTTTTAGAAAGAAAGGATTAATTCTGTTAAATGCGATAGTTTGAGAGGCGGACGCTTTTCTGTTTGTGAAAGGTCACGGTTCGTGCTGAGAGGTGCGGGACAGAGGCGCAGCGAGAGCTTTGAGGTGAACCTCCCAAATGCCACCAATTGACACGTGCAGAAACGTCTCGTCATGTCACACTCGTTCTGCCTCACCTACATTCATTCTCTCTGCGAGCGGAACGCCAGCCTGTTTCTTGTTTAAAAAGACAAAGGAGCGGAGGAGGACGAGTGAATGGAGGGAAGATGAGAAGAAAAGAATGCCAAAGGCCTCAGTGGCTTTGCCGCTGGAGCTGCAGGGATGCATCTTCCTCCTCTCATGCCTTGAGCTCTCGCTGCAGTGTGGTAGGCTACTCATACATCTCAAAACAGGGGCAGATTTATACTAGGCCAATGCCAAAGGGACCGCTGGAAAACCTTTCAGAATGGATCACATTTTGCAGCGAGAGAAAGAAATATTAGGCGGCTACAGAAGCAGATAGCGAAAGTACCTTCACGGTCGCTGTTAATCTCTTCTACGCCGCAAAGCGATCCATCATATTTAGCTAAACATAGACGAGTGGCGTTGTCTGATTGGTGCAGACGGCGGTCATGTGATACAGTTGGCAGGCAATGAGATTGTTAATGATATTCAGAGTGTTAAGATACAGATTCGATGACTTTTCGCCCTCCTCCAATCTCTCTCTCTCCCTCCATTCTCGCTTTATCATGCTTAATTTCCAGCTCGGTAATTAAGCTGATCCGATACCTGATGTGATTGCAGGTACTTCAAAGTCTTGCCACAAAGTGATGGTGAGCGTCTCATTTATTTGAAAGGTCTTGCGGCCATCTCCGCTAATGCCTGTCTTGGATTTTAATAAGAGCACTCAAAGAAACAGCCTTCGACAATTATCCTAATGTTCCAAGAGCTTAAAAATAGCAGTAAATAAAATGCATTTGACCAGAGAGACTGAGTGAAATGTTTTTCAAAGTTACCCTTATGTTTTCCCTGCACATTCTAATTCAAACTTTTCTCCAAGCAGCTCTATATAGGTTAAAAAAGAGGGTATTTTCTGACATGAAAGAGTTGCATAATTTTATAACGAGGTTATAGAATTCTCTGTATTTTGGCTGCAGTACAGATAAAATGCTAAATCTTCTATGTTGCGAGGCTATTGTGCGATTCCTTTTAACAAGCCTAGGAAAACTGAATATGTATTCCAAGGCTTGTCAAATCTTGGAGCTTGGGAGCCTTTCAACAAGCTCAGCAAACGACTCGTTATTCCCCTGGGTTATTTCCAGTCAGAGAACTTTGGGAATTCCTGGAATGAATGGCTGCGACAACAGGACATCAAAAGGTAAGAAACTTAACTGCTGCAAATGCCAAAGGTTAGCTCAGTCAGTCAAATATGCCAGAAAAAAAACATGTAACATGATAACCAGTAAGTCTTCTTTCACTGAAAAACAGTTTAGTGAAAGAGCAAAATCAAAGTAATAGTAATATTCAACCCCTATAGTCAACCTAAATTAGCAGTGTTAAACCAGAACACTGCTGACTCACTGTTGACAAAAACATTGCGTGCTTGAGCATTTGTTCCATCATAACTTGGTTAAACACCCTCTTAACTCTGTTGTTAAACTCCCTCTCACCCTTTGAACTTATAAATTAGGATTATTTGAGATAATGAGAGACACATTCCTGAGGTGCAACATTGTGGATGATTTGGCAGTTGGAACAAAGCAGCCACAAATCAGAGGCCAAAGTGAGCCAGATTGATTTTTTTTTTACCTTAGAGGGCAGTTCAGTTGTAGACACCAGGAATGCCTGCATAATTGCAGAGCTTCTAAAATGTTTAGTGTTTTTATGTTCAGGAAGGCTCCACCTGTTCACAAAAGCCAGGTGACGCACAAACACTTGGCAGGAAATGCAAGTGAAATACTGCTTGCCTGTTTTATACAGGTCTAGTATGGCACTCTGCCTGAACAATACTTGCCACTTCACTGAACTCCCAAAGCCTGAAGTTCACACACGCTAGCGGGGCGAGCTTGTTTTTGTTTTGCGCTGATTAAGAAAATCCGCACGTTTTCACCTCCTAGCGCTAAACGTCCTGACAGCCTCATCTAAAAGCAACTGGGAGATGAATCGCTGAGTGAAGTAAAATATGACATGGTTACACAATTCAAACCACTAACTAACCGGAAAGACCTGTTTTTATCCGCTCGAACACAGAGGCGACTATCTATAGTACAAACGCTTAGCCAATTGCTCTTTTCCTGTTTGTGAAAAGAATTCGAGACAGGAATGTTTGAATAATAAAGCATTTGTGCTTTGGTTGTTAACAATCCTGTTTAATGATCTGTAATTGTTTTTCTGTAAGACAGAAGACACATAAAAACGCAAGTGTATATTTTAGCGAATAGGGTCAACCACAAAACACGTCACATGCACACACTCAACCTTACAAGTGTAGCAACCTGCCCATAATCCTGAACCTGATTCCAATTTTCTGATAAAGAAGAGCTCTATTAACTCTTTAGCGTTGTGTGACAATAACAAATGACCTTGAGTCTCAGTTCTGCCGACGTGATGCTCGTACAACACACCAACCGCAGTAACCTTCTCTTCCCATTGTCCCAAACTGATTGAAGCCACAAAGTCCAAACAACAAAATAGCAAAGGCTACACACAAACTTTCTAATGAATGCAAATGCCAGTAAAGGTGGGCTGCTATGCTTGTCATTGCTTTAGTGATCTCTCTCTCTGTACAATTATCGGCCCCGCTTGAGTTCTGGTGAAATACAAAACGAGGTTTATTGGATTGAGGCTCTACCGAGCTCTTGAAATATGAATAGCTTTAATTAAAAGCGACTGGCATTGCCATCTGGCCCTCTGTATCCGGCTTCTCTAATGAAGTGAGTGTATGCGCAGTGTTCATTTATTTATTTATCTGTTTGTTTGCTAATGGCCAAGTTGCTAAGACTAACTTGAGAGGTACAAGCAAATTCTACTGTTAACAAATATGATATTTTTAGTACTACAAGTGAGTTTGTTTGGTATCTATAAAGTTGTTAGTTGTGTTGCTGTGTTTCTGGCTGATGACAAAATTACCAATGTTCTATCTTTTTTATATAATTTACTCTTTTGATCTCTATCAAATCAAAATGCTAGTCTAAGTAAACAGTACACTTTTAAAAATAAAGACTCCAAAAGGGGGGTTTTGCAGTGATGCCACGGAACAGTGGTTTTCAAACTTTTTTTGAGAGCGACCCTATTTTTTCCCAGTCAATGATGTCAGAGAATCCCCATTTATATGCTGATGTCACTCCTGAAACTTGCAGCATGTACGCCACATTGGTCCTCTTAGCAGCATCAGAAACAACTTTTATTCAAATTCGGAATGGACTATATATAGACAAGGAAGCTTCCTTCCTCCCAGAATCTTGAACTTTGTTACATACATATATACAATTTCCTTAAAAACCACTGCCATAGAAGAACTGTTTAGAACCTTTCTATTGAACGTTTCACACAATAGAAAGGTTCTATGGATGTTAAAGGTTCTTCATGGAACCATACAAAAAATAAGTTTTTAAAACAGATAAGTTAAATAAAACAGATTACTGAAGCACTCTTTACAAGAAAATACTATTTCAGTTTCATTCAATGTGTTATTTGCTGTTTCTTTGTGACTGCATGTGAAATTTACTAGTAATTTCTGAGTGCAAATTGTTACATTTCTTCACTTTTTTGTTTAGTGTATCTTTATTTTTTAAAAGCGTGCAGTGCTAAAATCAAATATCAAGCAAAATAAAGCAAATATCAAATGAATCCAATACAAGCTGCTCTACATCTTTCACTGTGGAATATTGAAAGTGAATCCTGAAACACACTTGCCGATAAAAACCTGTCATTTGAATTGATTCGTAAACACAGATCTGAAGTGATCACTTCAATTCCCATCATCTCCAATTGCACTAACATTGGGCTCTACTGATCCGAGACCAGCTGTTGATTATATGAGGTTATATTCAGCTACATCACTATTCCTGCTTTGAGACATATTATACACCCAGTATCTGTCCGCAGTCATGATAAGATTACAGAAACACTTAAACCCTAACAAGCAGACTCTAGAGACAGACGTCTCCAGGGTTCAAACGGTGGTCATAGTTTTTGCACGGCGTTCCTCTAGAGAAAGCCTATCCTTATCATTGGCAAATGCTGCACTGTCTCCAAGGAATATAAAGCATTGTCTTTCTATCTGTTTGTCTGTCTGCCGTAATGAAACTACAAAGTTACAGGATAATAACATCTAAGAGATGATGTCGGAAAGCAGAACAACCCTTAGGGAAAGAGGATGCTAGTCCCACGGTTCGGCGCAGGGGAGTGAAGAGAGAGAAGGAAGAGATAAGAATGAGGAGTAGAGCAAATGTATTGACTGGATGATCATCGATTGACAACGAGCAAGTCGAAGAGCGGGATTTTTCCAGAGAGTCAATCAGTCTCTCTCCGGCTCGCTCTCTCGCTCGCTCGATCTCACTCCCCTTCACAGGTACATTCATGTGCACATTAAAGGAGGAAATATCTAATCGTTATTTACTGTCGATATGTTATATGTTTGTGCAGCGTGTGCTGCCTTGACATTTGTTTGTGCAAGAGAAAGAGAAGCTGAAAAAAAAACGACAGAGAGAGAGAGCGAGAGCGTGTGTGTTTTGGAAAACCCATCTTCACAGCAGGGCTTCTTCATTAGGGGGGACGCCCAGTTCCTGCCATGACCTTAATCCCAAAACAAACAAACACACTCACAACAAAAACCTCAACAGGATCCCAATCACACACATCCTTCACAAGCATAATGACCACAATTACAGACCTTCACTGATTCCTTCTTTCAAGTGATGGCATTTTGCCCATCTGTTAACTACAGGGGTGTGTGTGTGTGTGTGTGTCTGTATGATCTCCCGTCCATATTTTAATTGACTCCAGGTTATCAGAGCTGTAATACAGCATTAGGGAAGCAGCACTGTGAGGGGCAATGACTGCCATTTAACCGACTTAATTAAGTGCTTTCTATGAGAAGGACACTGAGAATGTTACCCATTCAACATGGAAAAAACCTGCAACATTCTTTGCCGTCTTGTTGCGCTACAGACAGAGCAAGACGACCTTGTTTCATTTTCTTACAAAACACGATTAAGCGCAGCTTGCAGTTTCAACTAAGCTAGTTAAAAAAAGACAGACTTTTTTTTTCTCTTTCAAACAAACAAAACAAAGCGGCCTTCTTCGAAAAACCGCATATACTGAGCAAATACTGAATTTTTTAGTTGACAAATAACACTTGTTTTGGTTTAAAAACATAATTTGATAATTTACAATTTTCGAATTTATTTAAAAATGAGGTAACACTTTTGGACAGGGAACATACATTCACTATTAACTAAGAGTTTTTCCTGAAAACACCCCTTATTTGCTGCTTATTAATAGTAAGTAAATTAGTTGTTAAGTTTAGGTATGGGGTAGAATTAAGGGATCTAAAATATGATCTTGCTTGCTTTATATGTACTCATAAACAGCTAATATGCTAGTAATAGGCATTCTAATTAGCAACTAGTTTATGGTGAGAATTGGTCCTTAAAACAAAAGTGTTACCACAAATGAATATGAGCTTTAAAGAAAGTTATTTAATTATTTAGTTTAATTATATTATGTTTTTGTGTGTGTGTATTTAGGTTTTTATCTCCCTAATAAAAATGCAAAAATAAATCCCTGGATGGTTCTGTCACAAGACAGCTTTCTTCCTAAATATGAATCTGATCATTTAAAATTGCCTGTATGCAGTTACATATTAAGGTTATGTATGAAAAATAAGAATATAGAATAATAAATGTAAACAAAGTATTAATGCAATTTTTTTTTAATATATAAAAATGTAAAATGTAATGTAAAAACAATTAGATTCTGTTAGATATTCAAAACACCTTACTGAGTAATTTCTAAAATCAAAAGACTCTATTTTAGTGCTAAGCCACTGAAAGGTAAACATCTCCAAATTACACTCAAGAGGTATGATCACATACTTAAAAGTGAGTATGGATGTTGTCTAAGTCCCCTGAGAGAGCATTAAAAGCATTAAACGAACCTAACACCGACCCAAAAGACTCTGTCAAAGCGGAACTAACCCACAGCATGCCTAAGCCAATTATAGAGCCAAACACACACACACACACACTCAGGACATCTCTGTCATGAAAGACACATTGACAGCGACTTTGCTGGGTCGCAAGTGTGACCGGCTGTGTATTTGAGTGTGTATGAGTCTCTGTGTGTGATGTTTGATAATGCATGAGCCCAGCAGAGCACATCGGCTTTGAAAATTTTCAGCGTCAACTTCTAACTGCATTGAATGCATAAGCTATTGTACTAATGTTCGCTTCTGCACAGTTCTAAGCCGAACACAGTCTCCTGACTTTTCTATCTTCCGCATATCTCTCCCTCTCTAAACCCCCCTCACACAAACACACATACACACACACTGATTCTCCTAAAGATTGGGAGCAGCAGGGTGAGGCATCTCCTTTATTTATCAGAAAGTGATTCATCTGTTTGTTTGTATCTGCCCTTGAAAGATCTTACAAGAAAGATAGAATGGAACAGGAAGAGAGGGAAAAGGCAGAGACGTGAGGTGGCAAGAGAGAATGAAAACGGGAGAGTAGACCGACAGAAAGAGAGCTAGATGAGAAGAGGAACGGATCATTAAATGATTACTAATAAAACATCAGAGAGAATGTGTGTGCCTGCGTCCTTTTGCGTTCATCCATCCAAATGTCCATAACGTCCTAGAACTGTAGCGTTTGAGACTGAATAAATGCGATGATAGCACAAACAGATACAACGTTAGCTTTTCTAACCTTGGAAATATTGACAATGGAATCACAACGTCTTTTGATCATATAAAATGTATGTCAAAAAATGAGAAAGAAACACTAAAAAAAACTTCAATGGCCATCAGCATAAGTTTTCCTTAACTTTCCCCCCTGCTCTCGAACAGAGGGTCTGACTGATGGCCGAATTCACAGTTTTGATCTAATCAGCCTTGCATCGATCTCCTAGTGACCAATTATTTTTAGCTTAGTCTGAATTAGAGCCAGACTTTAATTGAGGGTTATTTGGTGCAGAATTGTCTAAATGCAAAAGGCTTCAGGTCTTACGCAGCAAGTGGGCTAAAACAACTTCCCTTCCACCAAGCCTATTTAATCTACATTTAGGCCAATGTTCTTTCTGTGATAAAGTTAAAAATCAAATTTTTTAGCGGTTTAAAAAACTAACAACCATTTGTTAGGCTTTTGACCTTTGACCTTTTACAAACCATGAGGTTTTAGTCTCATATGTCTGATCTGAATGAGGTAACACAATACACATAACAAAATTTAGTGCTTTGGACCTGATAACTTGACTCTTAGAGAAACACTCGCTCCTGCTCTTCTAACATGTACTCTGATGAGCAAGCATTCCACAAGAAATGACACACCGAGCTCACACAACACGCACCTGTTGCTGATAAAGTATCAAATGTGGACAAGACAGCCCTTAATGTTCGACAACTGCTACCGAATACCGTCCCAACAGTGGCTCCATTGATAGAGACCCAACACTGGTTGGTTGGTCATTAACAATGGAGGTAACTGTTGACCACAGAGAGCTTCTACGGGGGATAGGTAACTCAGCCACAGTGAAACTAGATACATGCTCTTTCTGTTCAAGCCCTTTCACCTGTTAAACCCCTACAATTTAAAGAGTGCGATAGGCACAGCAGCTTATCAGACTGACAGTGATTACTGAAAAACCAAAATCACTCAAGCGAAAACTTGAAAATACGTTTTTGCAACTCACCACGGCAGAGTAAAAGTGAAGAAAATGATATTTGAATCTATTTATCTGGTACACAAGCAAAGCTCTTGTGAACTGATGTTTAGAAGATGAGTTATGTCTTCAATGAAGCAGCCTTGACCTCATCTGATTCTGTAAATAAAATGTAGTACGCTGCCTGCAGAGTTTTTAGGTTAACTAGTAGGCTATGCTATGTTAACCGACCTTTAGCTCTTATTGAGTAAACAGCAATATGAAAAAAAACGAACTGTGTGTATAAATTAAAAAAAAAGCATGCGAATACTTGTTAAGCCAGTCATACTAAACACTACAATCACAGTATCATACTTAGCGTGTAAGACTAACCTGGCATTTCCTGCCTATTCAGACCTTTCTATTCATATCTACGTATAACCCAGCATCTGTGAAACTGTAGTGTCAGCGTAGCTGTGTGTGAGTGTGTGGCCTTTTGTGAGAATTTCCCTATTTTGTTGACTGATGAGTATGTCTCTTTTTATTTAGCTGTTTAGCTTAACTCTGACTTATCTTTTTTTGTGTTTGCCCCTACCATTTTCCATATGCTCTGCCTCACCGACACTGCCATCGGGCGTAGTCCTCTCATAGGCGTCTTCGGGTAGAGGGAGGGCACCTAGTCTGGGGCCGGACGAGCTCTTGCTGCTGGGCGTCTCCGACTCCTCCAGGCCACTGTCGTAGCAGCTCTGCAGCGAGCCCTGGTGCGGGTCCTGTGGCTGGCTCACCACCGAGAAGGTCACTCGGCGGAACGGCTACAAGAGAAGAGATTGCTGGGGGTCACTGGACTGAAGAGGTCGAAGAAGAGGGGTTGATGGGTAGATTTTTTGGTGGGATAATTCTCAGTTAAAGTACCTTGCCGTAGCTCTAGTCAGGTTAGCGCACTGCGCTACATGCTACAAAATGACACAAACAGCAACTGGATTAATGGCTCTCTCTCTAAGTAGTAAAGCATGTAGCTTGAAAGCTGGGCAAAGAAAAGCTAAAAAATAAACAAAACAATACTAATGAGCTGCACAGCACTTGTTTAATGGATTCTCACACGAACAAAAAATGGTAGGATAGTACGTTTAATGCCCACAGGAGTAAGTACAGATGCCACGCTTGGCATTGTGGTTTAAATATAGCGGCGGAGGTCTGAAGGACGTCAAAGTCTCCTTGTGTGGTTTACTTTATAGCAAAAACAGGACAAGAGGAGCAAGTATGGTCCCGATGGGAGATAGAATGGAACACATGGCTACAGGCTAATAAACAAGCGCATGGATCCGCACACACATTTTTCAAAGTAACTAAAGAACAAATAGGTGAAAGGATGCACACAGGAGTAATAAACTGGTACACGGAGGCTCGTGCGAATTTGTGCTCTGCGCTCGCAACCTTTGATTTTCATTTCCTCTTCCTCTCGGCTTGTCTCAATTGAGGAATGGCACAAAAGACAGCACAATCGGAGGAGATGACTGACAGAGGGCCGGGAAGGGAGACAAATTCTTTCGGATTGTGCTGAGATCCAGCAAAAAAGAGAGCAGGGAGACAAATTAAACTAGGAAGGACATGAAGTCTACTTGATATGCTTCATTTCAATCAAGCGATGAACTATTTTTGTACTTTCTCGTATTTTCTTGTTATCAAAGCGAAACGTCTCGCTACAGTGGTATACTGACACCCTTTAGGACTTTTTTAATAAGAAAATGAATTTGTTGTCCTGATTTAACTGCTCCAGTAGAGGAAGGCTGGGTTAAACAAGAAGACGACTTTTTGTCCTTCATATCCCACTGAAATACACTGAGATAAGGGATACATATGGGCTCTGAGCTAAATGAGTGGCTGGAAGAGCGAGAGAAAATGAGAGCATGAGAGAAAGAGAGAGAGGGAGAGAGCTGAAAGGTGGAAATTAAATTTTGATAATTTAACTAGCATTGGAGCCTTGTAATTAAACCATTGACTCTTCCTGTCTGGGTAAGTGAAAGCAGAGGGAAAAAAGAGGAGAAGACAATGGAGGAGAAGTGATCCCTCCACCCTCCCATCATTCTTTCTGTGTCTCACTCTCCAGCCTATTACTTACTCAAATTATCCTACACTGATCATTGATGCTGTTTAGTCTGTGTGTGCTGCCTGTTGAAACACAATTCAACACATCTCAACAGAATGAAAACCTGTTATTGTTTATGACGGTCATGACAGATGCAGAACATTTTTTCTTAATTATAAATAAATTAATTAAATTTAAATTTAATGAAATATTTGTTAAACAAAACCGCAATATTATGTTAACTTCAACCAAGGCAAAAGAAGCTAAACTTCAAAAAAGAACAAAACATATACATATGTGGTATGCAAAAGCTTGGGAACCCCTTGCAGGATCTTTGAAAATGTTAATAATTTTAACAAAATAAGAGAGATTATGCAAAATGCATGTTATTATTTTTTTATTTTTTTATTTAGTACTGTCTTGAGTAAGTAAACTGTGTGTGGTTACCTGGATGATCTATGACTGTTTTTTTGTTTTTTTTTGTGTGTGTGATGGTTGTTTATGAGTCTTGTGTGTTTTTTTTTTTTTTGTTTTTTTTTTCTGAACAGTTAAACTGAGCACTGTTCTTCAGAAAAATCCTCCAGGTCCTGCAGATTCTTCAGTTTTCCAGCATATTTTGCTTATTTGAACCCTTTACAGCAGTGACTGTATGATTTTGAGATCCATCTTTTCACAGAGAGGACATTTTAGGGACTCAAACACAACTATTAAAAAAGGTTCAAACATTCACTGATGCTCCAGAAGGAAACACGATGAATTAAGAGCCGGGGGGTGAAAACGTTTTGAATTCGAAGCTTAAGGTAAATTGTACTTAATTTGTTTTGCGGGAAACATGCAAGTATCTTCTGTTGCTTCCGGAGGGCAGTACTAAATGGAAATATATATATTTGGACATCTTCATCCTGTTCAAAAGTTTTCACCCTCCGGTGAAATATGCAAAAGACGCTGGAAAACTGAAGAATTCATTAACAACCATCACAAAAAAAAAAACAAAACAAAACAAAAAAAAACCTCATAGAGCATCCTGGTAACCACACAAAGTATTAAGAACCAAGGTTTCCCAAACTTTTGAAGGGGGTTATTTTAATACTTTCAGCTATTTTTTGGTCTTGTGGACTATATGTAAACATATTTTATGTAAAATATCTTACTCAGGACAGTACTAAACAAAAAATAACATACATTTGGTATGATCTCCCTTATTTATTTAAAATTATTCACAGATTCTGCTAGGGGTTTTCAAACTTTTGCATACCACTGTACTGTATCAAATTTAAATTATAGATAGATCATGCTTAAATTATAACATTTAGTTTTATACAATATGTAACAGCCCTCCACAAAAGGAACTGGTCTGAAAAAGGTTACAGTCCTCGACTCTAAACAAATATAAACACCAACCAAAAAAGCTATAGCTTTTTTCTCTAACCGCAGTGCAAAGTTCGACTGATGTATTAAATAGACACTAACAAAGCAGCAGCGTCTCTAAGTGTTTGCCTCTGGCCTTCTCCCCGCTGCCCCACTTCCTGTCACTGCACATTTTCAGGAATATTAAACAAGATGGAGCACCATCATTCACTCCTCTTTTTCTTTCCAACTCGCTGCCTTTCAGACTGAGTGGCCTAACACTCATCATTACTCCAAATTGTCCCTTTAATTTGACACGTCGCCATAATCTTGGCATTTGTATTCTGTCAGGTTAGTAGGGCCTGCCTTTCAATGTAAAGAGTGCACACACACCCACACCAGCACACACACAAATGGACGTTCAGCGTCTCTGCATTTATAATGAACATGCATATGCACATATCCATGTGTCGTTCGTCATTCTTTAACATGACCTTGAACAAAATCTCTCTAATGTGAGAGATGAGAGAGTCTGCCATCCACTGCTGACCAAAAAACTCGCTGTGTCATCATACAGTAACCAATACTTAAAATATTCAAATAACATTAAAGAAGCCACTTGCACGCATTTGGCATTCATTCTTATGCTGCATTAATTAATTTATTTATTTCCCTCATTTCACTGGCTAATGTAGAAATCTTGGCAATAAATCATGTTTCCATGTAATTACAATCAACATTCAACAAATGAATTGAAATAAATATTCATGGGCTAAAAATTTCACTTTGGATAGTCAAACATTTGTTGCATAATTAAATAGAAGCCCACAGGGGGTCTCGCTATTGCACTGAAATAACGGATCAAAATGATGTTTATGTATCAAAGCTCCATTCTCTCTCTCTCTACCTCCAAAATGAAATGGCTGCCTCTGCAGCTAAGTGTGACAGCAATCAAAGTCCCACGCTGAAGAGTTGAGGCTTAAATTACCCACAAATGAACTGAACTTTAGATAAATTGGTAGAGTGTGGCATTATGCTTGGTGCAAATGCAATTTTCAAATATAAGAGTCAATGAATGTCATGCATGAAGAATGGCGAGATGGGAAAGTGGTTGGCCGTGCAAAGATAGATAGATTGGTTTATTGATGGAGCATTGATTGGCTGGGCTTCCCTACCGTGGAAGCAGCTTTATGAAGGACGGATTTAATTAAATAGTGCACATACAAATGTATGTTCATCCTTTTGTGCCAGTCCTAGTCATCCTATGCAGGTTGAAAGGCTGTAAGACCCCCTGATGAGATGCACATGGCTTTCATTTCTGCTGTACACGTACCCTTTGTCACCTTCTTTGCAAAAAAAAAAAAAAAAAAAAAGGGAGGTCAGGTTCTGTCCATGTATGATCGCTAGTTGCTTAACTGCAAAATGTGTCCCTATTTACCTGAATTTACTCTCTCTATATATTTCTTATTAGCAGTGCAGTCTATTGCTTGTGTATAATTAATATGATAAATGAAGAGAAAGATATGAGGCAATACATGCTAAATATTAAACGTGCAGTGATGGAAACTGAAGTGCTATTCAAATGCAATGCAACTAGAATACCTGTAATTTTAGGGGGGTTCATCAGCGTAGGTGGAAATACTGTTTTAAAAAATCCAGCAGAATACCCAGTGGATTTGCATTCATTTCAAAAGTAACTCTATTCTGTAAACAAGCTCATTTTCTGTCTCTTTCTCCTTTTTTTGAAGAAAGTATGTGCGTGTTTGCGTATCTTGGGTGTATGTGGGTAGTGGAAGTGACCTATATCCATGAACCATGAAGAACAGTGGTTTAGCCAAAAACACAGACTCTAAAGCCTCCTGTGTCTTTCTGCAATCAAGCAGACAAGAGAGGAAAGGAGAAGATGAAATGAAGGAAGAGGCGAAATAACACTGGATGAGATTTAAAAAAAAAAAAAAAAAAAACAAGCAACGTGTGTGGTTAGTGTGGTGGATGTGCTTGATGTAGTTAATATCATAAAGAAGAACATTAATCAGTCATTGGTGTCTAGACGTGATGGCCTTGTGTTGGAACTTGTAATTAACCTCTGTTCAAATTTTCATAAGCACCCCGAGGGTGAACCACAGCCTGCTATCTGATCAAGCCGCCACTGTACAAAACAGCCCAAGGGTAACGCTACTGTAGGTCAACATAACCTGTAAATCAGCTCTAGAATGAGCTTCAGGTTGTTTAGACTCAAATTCTCATAGTTAGGTTGAATGCATAACCAAAAACAAGCCTACCACAAGTGAGAGATAATCATTTAAATGTTCTGATCTGGAAATAACACAGGAAGAATGTGATGTTAAGAAGTCTGAACAAAAGCTGATCCAGTTTTTATTCCAATTCTACATTAAGTTAGGGATTATGTATATATACGAAAAAACAAAATAGAACATTAATCTTGGGGTGTAAAAAATGTTCATGACTAAGCTACAGATCTCTTGATCCTGATAAATATACCTGTTGAAACATATTTTCCATGCACCTAATTTCCCACACCCAAATGGAAACTTTCCCAGTAAAGTCAGTTATGTATTTGCAACAGTCAAATGTGCAAACAGTCAACAGTTCAAAAGCGTTTTTTTTTTTTTTTTTTTTTTTTTTTTCCCATGATAATAAATTTATATAAATGATTACACTGTAAAATGCAGTAACCTGCGATTATCACCTCAATGATCTTTTTTAGTTATTCATTTAGATTTATTAGTGTAATGTAATATAAGATGATTCAGTGGTGTTAAATAAGTTTTAAAAGACATGTTACCACATGAAAAACATGTTAGGTTAAAAAAAAATAGCATCTAGATTAACTGGTTATGAATTAATATAATTGTAAACAAACTACATTATAGGTTACACTAACAATATTTATTTTAATTGGTCAAATCCAAAGGCTACCCTTAAGCTAACAATTTTAGGTTGACAAATTATATAAAATGGCATCTGTGTACAAACATTTTTCCGATTTTTTCCAAATCTTGATAAGATGAAAAGGCATTCTTGCTAAGCACTAAGCCTCTCAAGTCTAAAAGGAAGCACAACACGTTAAGAAAGGAATGTGTCTGTGTGTTTAAAAGACTAACAGAGCCCCTGGTGAGGAGGTCAGGGAGTTTTGTTTATCCTGGAGCTTGGGGAGGCTCAGGTGTCTGCTTTGTCTTAAGGGATGACTGGCGCTGGTCAAGCTTCATTTCTCTTCAGCCTTCCTGCCTATGAGGACCTCCAGATGGGCTCTGGACCTCCTGAGACCTACTGGAGTTAAGCCAGGTCTGAGGTCTCTCTGGCAAGGCATATATCAACACACCTCACTGCAGGCGCTGAAAACTTCCAGGGCAGATTTTACCACTGGACCACTTCCCTCAGCAGAGTGCACTTTTGATATCTTACCCAAGACTGTTGTGTTTCAGTCGACCGGTCTGACTCTAAGGGACCCGTGAACACATTCAAACCGAGCCACAGCAAACATTAAACAGTTTGGCCACTTTTGAGGCCCACCTTTGATTGCAGTCCACAAGTCTACAGCTTTATACGAGGGGCTCTTTAATCACTTTTAGCCCATCAACTGCCCTCTTCTTGGACAAGCCTCAAGCTTAACTGATCAGCACTTCAAGAGTATTATTTTACAAAGAAATATAAAGCACTCAGACACTGAAAAAAAAAAAAAAAAAAAACACATTTTATTTTTCTTTTCTTATCCTTTTCGTCTGAAGTTTTTGAGATAAAACCTTCACAGTACATCTTGGTGAACGTCAGCTGGCTGCCTTTGAATGTAATCCTTTTCGAAGGCACTGAGGCATAGATATCTCACCTGGCCTGATCATTCATTCATTCGTCTATCCATTTTTTCTTGTCATCCACTCCACCTCACTCTCGGCAATGGCATAGTGATGCATCGCTTCTTGTCGTTCCAGTCCATTTCCTCTCAGGCCAACTTCGCCTTTCCACATGCCAAGTGTTCCAGATGTTCGTGGCTTTGCCAAACAAAACACTGAGGATGTTAGTCACTGTAGTGAAATTAGCCGCCCTTGTTTATCAGCGTTCATACATTCTTAATCAAGCAGGCAGCATTTATATGTGGAGCAGAGAGCCTGCCGTTCATCACAACTTCACTTGATTCTTGAATTTTCTTTTATATATCCGCAAAGAAAGCACTGTTTCAGTGCGCCTTTTTAAAATTTAATTTTGCTCTTGTTCTAGTTGAAAATCGAGGAGCGGTGCTGCCTCGGTTTCTTTAAGCCTCCTCAGGTACATCTTATTCCTGGTTTTATGATTGTGGTATCCTAAAACTCTATAAAACTCTGTTATGTTGTTCCCAAAAGTCAGATTATTCTCATATTGTCCTCATTTGAAGGAAGGATGGGTTGCATTCTGCATGAATGCTTGGAAATGCGTAGGAAATATTTTTGGTCGATGGACCTGCCAGTTAAAATAACCTTTCCTTACTCCACCTTTACACACGCCTTATCGTTCCTATTAACATTTCAGAACTCGCATTAACATTCCTGACGAGAACTGAAAAGATGAAGGGAAAGGAGCACAGACAGATGGGAACCTCAAAACATTTCTTTCTGCTCTTTTCTTAAAATCCTAGCTAAACTTTTAATTGCTCTTTAAGCTGTGGATTAAGCCAGAACATATTCCGAAGGGATGACGTGACGGCTTCAAAAGCTTAGCCAACCTCTGACCTTCACTCCATGAGAAGGAACAATACCTCCAGGGTGTTGCTTCACACTCCAGATCCCAAACATACTTCTTTCATGTTTATTTTTAGAGTGTTTAATGATAAATAAACACCACACGCCGGCACATTTTGTCTCGATTCATGACGCTACGCAAATAATGGATTTTGGATGCATTGTGTGCTTTTTGTTTTGGATCTAAATTCGAAATGTGTTGTTCTCCCTATCATGTTTTTTTAATCTTGTCCCCAATATTTCTCTCTGTCAGGAGTGAAAGGGATATGCAGTTTCCTGTTCTGGTGCCGAATATCTAACCTCATCGGGGCAAATCCATTATCATCGCAAGCTGAAATGGATTACGGTCTCAGGTATCCATCAAACTTACAAAAATGCTTTCAGGTGCCTTTCCTAACAGGATAATGTAGGAAAGTTGAACTCCATTTCAACTTCGAAACGCACACACAAACAAACAAGCGCACGCTCATCTAACCCACGGACAGTCTGGCTTTGACTTGCGTGATCATGTTACAAACAATTTCAGACGATCTCCTTCAGCTCAAAGGACACTATCTTCACCCTTCTTGTGTGTCCCCACATCCGTCAATCATCGGCCAATGACACTGCGCTACAAGCAGCGTGCGGGACTCACTGAGACTGCGAGCAGTCAATCTGACAACTGACCCACTAATGTCACTAAGTGACAGGCGTAATCGCCACAGCTATGGTAGTCAGGGGTGACAGAGGCCTAAGAGTCAGCGAAAGCGCAGGCTGTAAACAACCTGAGGGCGGACGGGATATCGTAACTCGGACCATGTGGTTTCCCGGCGTAGAGGGAGCGTCGTCTCTCCTGAGCAAATATCTGGCAGCGTAATAAAAAATTCCACACAGTCTGAGGAGAGAAATGACAAAACAGTGTATGTGTTCACACCTCAGCTGGATTATGATTGACACATGACTGCTCTAACAAAGCACAGAGTGCTGTTCCCTGGCAGGCCGCATTATCTACATCATAAGCACTAGTCTATTAAATACATCTGCAAACAGTGAAGCTGTCAAGATGGAAAATAATACATTACAGTGATACATCTTTTAGCATTTTAGGGATTGTGAAAAATGTGCCGTTTCAGAGAAAATATTTAACCTGCCGAGTGGAAATGTGAGCAGGAAGAGGAAGTAACTGAGACGACACCATGGACGACTACAGCATAGCTGGTGTTATAGACAAGAAACAAGGATTTAATTAAAGAGAGCAACATTTATAGCCCTATTCAGGGCTTAGGGAAATTTGTTTCACAAACGTTCTTTGTCATTCTAATCCTGTCTAAAAACAGGTATGTGGTGTTCTCACATGACCTTGATCATGGAATTATGAAACAAATTATCTAGAGTTTTTCGGCAAAGTCAAGATACCTTTGAGAAATCTGTTCTGATCATTTATTTGAATAAACCATGACTAAATGAATGTTTCTTGTTGCACTGGCTGGTGTTCATAGAATGTTCATAAAATAAGAATTCATTTGTGACCATGGACCACAAAACCAGTCAAAAGGGTCTTTTTTTTAACTGAATTAATAAGCTGTATTGATGTATGGTTTGTTAGAATAGGACAATATTTGGCCTACAATATTTAACTAATTGAAAACCTAAAATCTGAGGGTGCAAAAAAATCTAAATATTGAGAAAATCACCTTTAAAGTTGTCCAAATGAAGTTCTTAGCAATGCAAAATACTAATCAAAAATTAAGTTTTGATATATTTACAGTAGGAAATTTACAAAACATCTTCATTGAACATGATTTTTACTTAATATCCCAATGACTGGGATCATTTTGACCGATACAATGCATTGTTGGCTATTGCTACAAATATACCCGTGCTACATATGACCCAGGGTCACATTTAATAAGGTGAGTCAATCATGGACTGCCCAGAACAACCACTGGATTAGATCAGGTAAGAACTAATAAGACTGTCACCTAAATTGTCACCTTACAATGTTACAAAAAGATTTCTATTTCAAATAATTCTGATCTTTTGAACTTTAGATTCATCACATTTCAGTGTATCATTAAATGCATCTCAGTTTTCACAAAAAAAATAAAAAAATAAAATAATTTATTAACAATAACAATAACAATATTTATTAATAACAATTTCAACACTGACAAAAAGCTCCAAATTAGCATATTAAAATTATTTTTGAAGGATCATGTGACACTGAAGATCGGAGTAATGGATGCAGAAAATTCAGTGTTGCCATATAGGAATAAATTATATTTTACAAAATAAATTAAATAGACAGGTATTACAGTTATTAACTGTACAGTTATAGTATAACATACATTTCGTATTGTAATAGTATGTCACAGTATTACTATTATAAATAAACAAATAAATAAATAAACAAATAACCCTGAACAGCCTCATACTGTTGAACAGTAGTATACGTTTATTTTAATGGGTTTTCCTCCATTAATAACCGTATCCCAAATGTTTTTTATAAAACTAATCTTGTCTGAATAGCACTCATGACTGCCAGTTTAGTTACAATAATTTATAATAGTCGTGATAGTACATTACATCATCATCTATGAACAATTTAGCAGATTAAGATAAACATGCAATGTTTCATACTCTTTTTTTTTTTTTTTTTTTTTTCATTCTCTAGATGGTTTAAACGAGCAGTAAATGTATGTCATTAACAAGATGACTATCCAAATAAACTAATTTGGCTTTCAAATCTCTGCTGCACATATTTTTTTCTTCTGTTGTGTGTCCTTGTATTGTTCTTTTGTTCTCATGGTGCTAAACAAACAAACACATTTAGTGTCCTGGCTTCCTAAAAGAATACACAATAATGTGTAAAGACAGACTGATATGGTGAGAAAAAAGAGTGAGCGAGAGGAAGCTTGGCATGCTAATACGATTTAATTCTACTCTTAAAATCCAACTTTTACCAAACACAAACCCCTTAAAGGATGTTTTCTCAAATATATCTAATTTCACTGTCCCCCAGTTACACACATTACCGCATGCACACATATGTTTTACGTTTTTCTAAACTGTTTTATTTTCTTTCCTTTACCTTTTTTCATTCACTTCATTTCCTGTGTAACAGAGGACCTTTCGGTGGACTGGAGCAAAAGAAGGCGTTTATCATGAATAAATCAATGTCAATGTGACAGAAAAGCAAAACTCCATTTCCGGGGGCTGTGGACACATTACTCAAAACATCCCTGCCGTGTCACCCTCAAACATACACACATACATACGCTCGCACGTTGTCATTGCCACGTCCTTCATCAATAGACTCACTCCCCTGTTTAGATAGAACGGGCCATTTGTGAGTCTCAGCCCAGGTCCAGAAGACAATTATGATAGCTGCGATTAAGAAAACAATTATTCCAGAGAAGTAATTATCCTCTAATGTCTGAACAAACAGAAGCAGAGAGCGAGAGAGGAAAAGAAAGCGCCCAGGGCCATGTGAGATTAGCCTGGTGTTCACACTGTGATGGCCATTACATACAGGGGTGGTGAAGAGCTGATCAAACTACTGATGCTACAATATAATACACACACATTCACACTCACGCTCAAATAAAAATGGCCTACACACACGGCTGTTCCCACACAATTACTTTTTTTGCAAAAGCATGCATATATTTATAACAAACACCTCGGAAGTGCTATATTCTGTCCTTGCTGTTAATTTCAATTGTCACATTTCAAAAAAATAAAATAAAATACAATAAAAATTGCGTTTTTAAATAAAACAGATGCAGTGGGAAAGAAATCCCAGCGCTCCAGAAATTAAATACGATTATTTCAGTAAATGTTAAAAGAAAAAGAAATAGAAGAAAAACTGAATAAATAATGATAATAAATGAAATAAAATAAAAAAACAAGATGAAAGGATGCTATCGACAGTTGCTCAGTTGTTTTGCACACGAGTGAATTGGAACAAACACAAAAATGTATCTGGGTTTGGCTCTTGTCCAGACAAATCCTATGAGTTTTACTTTGGCCCTGAGGCAAATTGAAAAACATAACAAAAAAATAATATCATTTGAGAGCTAGTGGTGAAGTACCTCCTTTTTACGGACAAGGTCAATTTTCTCTATGAGCTGTAATGAGAGATTGTCTCTTTCTACAGTCAACAGACTTCATACATGCAATGCAGATTAACTGAAGGTGAAGTGTTTTTTATTCTATCTTAAGATGTTCTTTTATTAAAGTTGAATGTGTGGAGACACAAGTATAATTAAGCCATTTGAAGGTTGATTTCCAAAACAGTGTAAACATTATAATCTCTGTCAACTACTAGCTCAACCAATGGCATGAGATTGGAGGCAGGACCAGTGAGTGCCAACCAATGCAAGACAGGGAGCGTTTTAGATAACTTATTTGGAAACATTTATTTGTCTTTCTTTCTTTATTTCTTTCTTTCTTTCTGCTTTTGGACTGATTTTGAGTTAATTTAGTGATTTTGTTTTCTTTTTGTTGTATTCTGGGAATGTTAAACTGATTGTATTGTTTCTGATTTTGTTTTAAAGCAATAAAGAGGTTTTTAGACCCTCCTTTCTTTCTTTCTTTCTTTCTTTCTTTCTTTCTTTCTTTCCTCTTTTGGGCTGATCGTGAGTTTTTTGTTAAGAAAGTAGTGATTTTGTTTTCTTTTTGTTGCATTTTGGAAATGTTGAACTGATTGTATTGTGTGTGTGTGTGTGTGTTTTTTTAAAGCAATAAAGAGGTTTCATGACCCTCTTTCTTTCTTTCTTTTTTTTGGGCTGATGTTGAATTAATTTAGTAATTTTGTTTTATTTTATGTTGTACTTTGGAAATGTTAAACTGATTTGTATTGGGGTTTTTGTTTGTTTTTTTTTTTTGTTGTTGTTTTTTTGTTTTGTTTAAAAACAGAAGTTTTTGGACCCTCTTTCTTTCTTTCTTTCTTTCTTTCTTTCTTTCTTTCTTTCTTTCTTTCTTTCTCTCTTTCTTTCTTTATTCATTTCTCAATTTTGCTTTGTTATATGTGAAGTAGAATAACAGATTATTCTAAAAAAGGTAACACGTTACCATAAGGTTCCATTTGTTAACATTAGTTAACTACATGCGTCAACATAAACTAAAAATGACAAAAACTTGATTTCAGCATTTACTAATACATTATTAAAATCAAAAGATGTATCTATTAATGCAACTTAATGGAGCTGAGCTAACAAGGACTAACAATGAACAGCTGCATTTTTAATAATTAACGTTAGCACAGAATAATACATTTCATAACAATGTATTGTTCACTGTTAATATTAGTTAATACATTAAATATGGTTAACAAATGTATTTTTTTTTCATGTATGTCCTACAGAAACATTAAAACAAATTCCTATTTATATTTTTTCTTCTTATATTGCATTTTTTTTTTTTTTTTTTTTTGTTATGCTATATATGCATATTAATAATATATTATGGCCATTTTTTTCTAAAATTTAGTTTTTAATGAAGAATTTGTTGACTGTATCTAACCAAAAATATTGTTGAAAATTAGTTTTTAGTAAATACAGTATTTATTATTGATTCCATTTATTTTCATGACATTTTTTCCCCGTCCTCCCTCTTTCTGCATTGACTGTATGGCTGGCAAGTAATAAAGAATCTCTGGTATCGCAGAGATGGCGGGTGTAAGTGAGGCTTCAGACGGCTGGAGCTTCTTTCAACAATTTCACTGGCCACAAAGACACCAAAAATCTCATCTCCACCGCTCGCCTGTCTTGTTCCTTTCAAACAGGCATCTACGAGCTGGGCGAGATTTAGTTTCTCCAAAGATAGAAGGATAGCAGCTCCGCACATCAGCCTGCTTCAAAGGGAGGTGCTATCAGTCCCTGCCATCGCCATGGCAATGACGAAGATACCGATCCTAATCCCCATGTAAAAATGAAAACCCCCCGAGTGCCCGTGGGACTTCTTCGAGTACACTTCGCATCTCCGGCTCTCTCCCTCTTCTCAGTCTCTCTCCATTTGAGATCTAAGTCACTAAGATTAGAATGTACCTTAGCGAGCTCTCGTTTGCACTTTCGCTAATTGAAATATCGGGAGTGAACTTTTGTGTGGCTTTTTGTGTTGTTGCTCTTAGAGGAAGCTGTCATTTTGTACCGATGTGGGATCAGCCTCTCCTCTCTTGGTAAACAAGACACAAACAGGTAACTGGAAATCATACAGGGCGACTGGATTTGTTTGAGTGGTAAATGTGTGGCTTCCATGTTGTCACTCTGTTGGGTTGACTCAATAGCTCCTTGCCTGAGGGCTATGGAGAGTCAAACGTATTATTAGCAGCGTGAAAACATCCCTGGGGCCAGCTAAACAAATAAGACACACACGCGATCCTGGAAAGACGGGAGCAAGACAAATGACAGAAAGAGAGAATTTCTCGATGTATTCACAGTATTAAAGAAGGGTACAAACATGCCATTTTATAAGTTTAAGGTTAAAACACATGCGTCAGGTTCTTAGAAATGTACGCTATTCATTCTTGGTTTTTACATTAAAATATCTTTACATTATAAATCTTTACACTTTGAATTATTATTTCAACATAATTCCAATAATAATGTTTTCTTTTCTAGAATGTGATTATTAATTATCTTTTTTTCTTTCTTTCTTTTTTTTTTTCATTTTAAAATCAGGTCAATTGAAATAATAATTTAAAAGCTTTTTTTGGTGTAGGATTTACTTGTACAATTTTCAATCAAATTTTGCTAGTAACACACTGAGATAAACATGATTTCAAAGCAGAAGCACTAAAATAGCATTTAATTGTAAAACTCTGTTGTATTAACTGCTACTAGTAAAAAGTGTTTGTTACCTTGTTTGGTCACACTTTATTTTAAGGTTCGATTCTTGCTATTAATAAACCATTAACTACAACTTTTGCCTCAATAAACTCCTAATTTGCTACTTATTAATAGTAAGGTAGTTGTTAAGTTTAGGTATTGGGTAAAGATTAGGGATGTAGAAAATGGTCATGCAGAATAAATGCTTTAAATGTACTAGCCAATATGTTATTAACAGGCATGCTAATAAGCAACTAGTTAATAGTAAGAATTGGCCCCTATAGTACTGTACTGTTAAGATGAATTATTTAGTTAGTTATTCAATTCAAATTTATACGGTAACACCTTAAAATAAAGTCCATTAGTTAACATTAGTTAACTACATTAGTTCTTCATTAGTACTTCAACATTTATTAATCACGGTTAATGTTAATTTCAGCATTTACTAATGCATTATTAAAATCACAAATTGTGTTTGTCAACATCAGTTAATGCACTGTGAACTTGAACAACGAACAACTGTATTTTTATTAACTAACATTAACAAAGATTAATAGTGTAATAAATGTATTGTACCGATAACACTTTAGACGATGGAACACTTATTCACTATTAACTACGACTTTTCCCTCAATAAAGTGCTAATTTGCTGCTCATTAATAGTTAGTAAGGTAGTTGTTAAGTTTAGGTATTTGGTAGGATTAGGGATGTAGAATAACGTCATGTATAATAAGGAAATAATATGTGCTTAATTAGTACTAATAAATGGCTAATATTCTAGTAATGTGCATGCTAATAAGCAACTGGTTAAGAAATTATAAAATAAAGTGTTACCGTGTTACCTTAAACAACAGTTCTTTCTGGTTCTTGAATCTGATTGGCCGAGAGGAGTGCAATATTCTAGTGATATCGGAACTCCAAAAGTTTCAGCGTTTGTATAATTTTATCTGGCTGTTTTTGGAGATTGATAATTGGATTTTATATTATTTATTTATTTTCTTTTATATTTTTCACACTGTTTTTTCTCAGTTTGAAAACTGCCCTTGAACATTCCACTCTACAAACACATAAATGCAGGGTAGTGTTCATTCAGTGGCTGAATCTAATTTCGGGCTTAGACCATAGCCAGCTGCTCTATAGACCACTGAGAGATCCAACAAGTTGACAGGTTAATAGGCTAATGGACGAGAACGGGCCAACTAGTTTATCAGAATTTATATTTCTTAATTAAAGAAGGTACCACACTATGAGGTAAACTGCTCTCGTGTGCGTATCGTGTTTTTTTTATGTACTCTACAGGTGTAAAACTGGCAAAAGTGTAATATTTCAATTAAGAAATTTGTAAAATGGCAAATGTTAATTAATAAATTATGGTTTAACGCGTTTCTTCAGGGAAGCAAATTGTACTATCCAAATCAATGCCTGGACATGTGAAAAATATGTGAGTAAACACATTTAATTGACCAATTGTGGTTTTAAAAAACGTGGCTTGCGTTCAGCTTGTGTTACAACACGCTTTGAACTTGACAAGCAGGTTTCTTTACCAAATCAAACGCGCCGACATTTACTCACACGCACATGCTTATCCTCTATTTCTTTGACAACACACATCAAGAGCAAAGACAGCACATGCTGCCCTTTTTAAATTACTATAATGAGGCATAGAATGGGGGTTAACACAGCAATGTTAATGCTACCCGTCACGACTCGCCTGAATATCAAAGAAAATGCACTCTCAAATCATATACATAGAAACCATACTAATGAAATTTAAATGGTGCTCTTCCAGTATTAAAACTGGCAAATAGCATATTTTTTATATTTAAATTTGCAACATGATCCATGTGAGTCTACCGACTAGAATCTGAATCAGATGTTATTGCTCGTACAAGGAATCTGGCTTGGCAGGAGTTGACATTGGATAGAAATTAGGTTTGAAAGATATGCCAGAAGTAGACAGCAGTCCTCAAATGCTTAAATATGAGGGGTGAAAAGGCCAATCATAACACAGAGTAACTATTATACACCGGATAATGATTTATCTGGCTTAACATACACATTCACACACATGTTAGGCCACTACCAGTAGGCCTAAACAGGTTTTATCAGTATTTTGTCTGCACAATATCCAAGATTCCATAACATCTTACATACAATAACAAAACCGGTGCCAGTGCATTTGGAATTCAGTTTCAAATATCATTCAAGATCACAGGTCTGGTTTATCTAAACATAACATCCCCATTGAAACATTGGTGTTATTGTTTATCAAATGAGCCTGTGAACTTTTTAAAATATTACCAGATCAGATATCAGCATGTTGGCTTGTGTGTAAATAATTGCTGACACGTTTACAGTACCTGTTCTCCATCACTGATTAAACTGAACAGTAAGACAGTCTGCGCATATTTAACTGGACCGGGCTGGATACCTCATGCCATCTGCTTTTTGTCCCCATGATAGAGAAGAGAGCACAGTTTATGCGTCGCAGTTATAAGAAAGTTATGCAGGCCGCTTCAGGCTCATTGTGGTTACGTGTAGCAATAAAAGGAATGATGTGTGTACAAACAGGTTTTCAATAAAAACCCCAACAAATTCAAATCACAGAGGTGCGTATAAATATACATAAAGGTGCTGTTTATAAAGTAGCCCAGAGCATTTGAATAATCTCAACTGACTGTGTCCAGACAAAAAACACTGCCAGGTTGCAGGTTTTCTTCGCTGGTTTAAACTCCACAGGATATGCAAACCAGACACCACCCGGTGGTTCCACAATCAGCTTATATCTGTCACAATATAAGCCAGTGGTTCACACAACTGGTGTGCTCCTAAAAGGGCACATACCTGTACAGACGCTGAATGAAGAAAATCAAGTAAGACTAATGAAACTAATGCAATCTGTCTACAACAGGGGTGCTCAACCCTGGTCTTGGAGATCAACCTTCCTGCAGAGTTCAGCTCCAACCCTGACCAAACACACCTGAACCAGCTAATTAGGATCTGAAGAAGCACTTGATAATTACAGACAGGTTTGATTAGAGTTGGAACTAAACTCTGCAGGAAGGTCGATCTCCAGGAACAGGGTTGGGCACCCCTGATCTACAAGATAGTATTCAATCAAAATTATTTTTTTTTACCTCCATACTTACGTATGTGCGTTTGCTATTCGGTAGAAATTCAAGCAGCATAGTTAAGTATTAAAGGGATTACTCATCCTCATGTTGTTCCAAACCTGTAAGACCTTTGTTTATCTTCGGAACACAAATTAAGATATTTTTAATGAAATCCGAGAGCTTTCTGACCCTGTGTAGACAGCAAAGCAACTGACACGTTCAAGGCCCAGAAAGTTAGTAAGGACATCGTTAAAATAGCCCATGTGACATCAATTGTTCAACCATAATTTTATTAAGCTACAAGAATACTTTTTGAGCGCAAAAAAGTTTGTCCTTACTACCTTTCTGGCCCTTGAACACGTGAGTTCCACTGCTGTCTATGCAGTGTCAGAAAGCTCTTGGATTTCATCAAAAATGTCTTAACTGGTGTTCTGAAGATGAACGAAGGTCTTACAGGTTTGGAATGACATGAGGGTGAGTAATTAAATGAGAAGTTCACTTTCAGAAGAAAAATGTACAGTTAATTTACTCACCCCCCTTGTCATCCAAGACGTTCATGTCTTTCTTTCTTCAGTTGTAAAGAAATGATGTTTTTTGAGGAAAACATTTCAGGATTTCTCTCCTTATAGTGGACTTTAGTGGTGCCAGTGAGTTTGAACTCCAAAATGCAGTTTAAATGCAGATTCGAAGGGCGATACCAACCAAGGAAGAAGGGTCTTACCTAGTGAAATGAATGGTTAGTTGTAAAAAAAAAAAAAAAAATACAACTTATATACTTTTTAACCTCAAATGCTCGTTTAGTCTAGCTTTGCGTGAACTCTTTGTATTCTGGTATGACAGTTAGGGTAGGTTTCTTCTCCAACTTCAAAATCATCCTACATTGCTGTTTTACCTTTTTTTGGAAAGGGCGTTTGATCTTCTCTGCACATTCACTTTGTAAACACTGGGTCATTACTTCTGCAGCGATTTTAAAGTTTAAAGGAGAAAATGAGATGGGAGTTTTTCGACCTACTCTAACTGTCTTAAACTGGAATACACAGTTCACGCAGAGCTAGACAAGACAAGCATTTGAGGTTAAAAAGTATATAAATTGTCAATTTGTTTAGACAATGAGCAATAGTTTCACTAGATAAGACCCTTCTTCTTCGGCTGGGATCATTTAGAGCCCTTTGAAGCTGCATTTAAACTGCATTTTGGAAGCTCAAGAGAACCATAGAAGACCACTATATGGAGAGAAATCCTGAAATGTTTTCCTCAAAAAATATAATTTCTTGTTGACTGAAGAAAGAAAGACATTAACATCCTGGATGACAAAGGGGTGAGTAAATTATCTGTAAAAGGTTTGTTCTGGAAGTGAACTTCAGAATTAAATTTTTTCAACAAAGTACCTCTTTAAGACTGTGAGCATATGCTTACGTTTTACTATATGCTACACTACACCATATTGTAGATTTTTATACACTCAACAAGTGTGCTGTATTTTTTACCTGTATCTATCCAGGCTGAATTTCTCAAAAACATTGTAAACCTAATGGCCTCTACAATCAATTTTGCTCACAGTGCTTTTGAGTAATGCAGCCCTGGCCAATATTAAAACTCTATATATAGAGTACTATTTTGTCTAAATAAATAAATAAATACATACATATATAAACACTTATTTTCAGATTTGCCAATTTGCTGCTGATTACATTTTAACAGTGCTATTAAATTATTAACTTCTTTAAACATTAACTTTATACAGTATGAGTATAGATGATGGCAAAAATAATCGAATATGATAAAAATAAAATAAAATTAGGGAGAATGTCCATGTACAATTACATATTGACTGACACCAATAAATGAAAATACATTTTTGTTTGATTTCAAGGACACTTCTGTTTGGTTTGTGCAATAAACTTTTGGTACTGTGTTAAATTACCACTTAAAATCTGGATCCTAAAGCAAAATCCATTATGAAGCAGCACTATAACCCATAACATTGGTCTGAGGGAGATATAAAGGGGCAGTGAGTCACTGGCTAATCTGCAGTGAGCGTGCTCACAACTGGATATGTCACTGGCTGGGGAACTCTCATATCTGCAGGTTATATTATGGGCTGCGGCAATTAAAAACCCAAATGGCAAACTCTCCGCTTCTCTTTTTACATTCATTTTACCTTTACCTTTAGCCTCTTCTTTGGTCCTGCACCACACACATACACACTCTCCTTTTTTTCAAAGGGAATTAACAAGCTACTATTAATTTGAGTTCGGTGACTCTGCTTAAGCATGAGCTGGGGAAAGAAAAAGGGGGGTGAAAGGGATGGAGGAAATGAGGAGAGAGAAAATCCTCAGCAGAATCCCCATGAATAAGTAATAGACCAGCTGTATGATTTTTCATAACTAAAAGAACGACAGATGAAGAAAATGTTCATCTCCAAGAGAGATTCCCTCTCTTCCAAGACAAATCCCCCTGTTAACCCCTCACACACGCTCTCTCTCTCTCTCTCTCTCATACACACACACACACACAGTTCCACTGTACAGCAGTGTACAGTGTCTGATGTCAAGCATCGCAGAAACCACCTGATCTTGAGTATCTGGAGTAGCATATGTGTGTATTCAAAGTGTATGTGTGTGTGTGTGTGTCAGTGCTCAGTTAGATCTGTTGGATTAGCTATGTTTAATTGGATATGAGGACCTTTCGTTGCCCTCTCATCACTTCCTTTGAGCAGAATGAAAATTAGCATAAGAAAAAAATGAAAAGGAAGCATTTGCTTATCTTGTGTTGTGCCAGCAATCAGCTCTTAAATGTGATCGGAATGTTTTCCCACTGTAATATGTTCATATTCGCTACATTAAACATCACATTTTATTGTATAGCTTTGCAACCAAACATTTTTTTTCACTGATTTTGAACTGATCTGGAACCAGAGTTTAAATCCCTTCCATTCCTATCCTTCATTACAAAACAGCACCCAAAGCTGGGTCAGCTGAGGATCGTCTGAAAGCCCTGCAGAGACTGTGAAACCCCTCCTTCTGCAAACAAATATGGCTCACTCTTCCCACTGTTCTCTTTCATTTCAAATTCATTTTGCTATATGGAGGCTGTTGCTTTGGATCTATAGTCTGAATGGCAGCTGCTGTATAATCTGTCCTTTTTCAGTATCTCATTCTCTTTTGCATTCCATCAGTTCTCTCTCATTTCATCAGCTCTGTATAGTTGACATCGTGCATTGATATAAGAACAGCATAAAGCTTGAGATGTGCACAGAAAATGCACATTTTCCATTTCCGTCAGTAAAAACAGGTCAAGGTTTGGCTGGTTAGCATGAACAAATTAGCCCTTTTTGATTGAAGATGTAACTACACACTCAGCTATATAATATCTTTCTCCATTGATGGTCGCTCAAACACATCTGTACATTTTGAATACAATATCATTTAAAGGGATAGTTCACCCAAAAATGAAAATCATGCAATTGATTACTCACCCTAATGTTGTTCCAAACCCATAAGATCTTTATTCATCTTCGGAACATAAAGTAAGATATTTTTGATGAAATCCGAGAGCTTTCTGACCCTGCACAGTTAGCAACGCAAGTACCACGTTTAATGTCCAGAAAGGTAGTAAGGACATTGTTAAAACAGTTTATGTGACATCAGTGGGTGAACAATCCCTTTAACTAATATTTGTATTATTTTTATTACCACTGCTACTACTACGACTATTACTACTAATAAAAACTGAGTAATATTAATTAACACCATGTTCTTATTGGGTTAAGGTTAGAATTAAGGTTTGGTTTAGTGTTAGATCCATGTCATTATTCATAATGTACTGGTAAGTTCATGTAAAATGCAACTCGATATTAGGGGAGGGAATCATTAGGTACCTGACAATTCAGTTAAAAATCAATTCATGCTTTTTTGAATTTTAATCATATTTTACAGTTTTTCCATCACATTTTTTTGTGCACAGTGGACATCAAATGCACAAGTGTTTTGATACAAAAACACATCAGTCTACAGTAAGGGTTGTCCAGACTCAAGAAATCAGTGTTTCCCATTATCTTCCTCATAAATCAAAAATATTTTACACTTCCCATTAGGGATGTGGCCAAATCCCATGTTTGGAAAGGAAATTATATTTACTACAGAACCCCTAAATGGAATAAATACCAGAAGGGAGGAAAAATATATATTTATATGCTTTCTCTCACAATTATGTTGTTGGGTAATTATCCTGTATGTCAAAGAGCTGTTATTAATATGCTCATTTTTTACTTTCACTTTCAAGATTCGCGAGCGCACGTTCTCTGTGTACATTGTGGAGTGACAGTACTTACCACATATTTTACAAGATTAGAGGTTTGTCAGTGGTGCTCAGGATCTGCAAATCATTCGTCATCATCCTGTCAGTCACCTCTGCTTACTTTATGTGGTAAGAGAAATTGTATGTACACTATTGTAACAGGCTAACCATGTCTGTTTACTGGCTCCGTAAAATGTTTTAGTTTTCCAAAATGGATGCAAATGGATTTAGGCGCAACCCTACACTCTTAAAAATAAAGGTGCTTCATGATGCCATAACGAACCTTTTTGTCTAAATGATTCCATAAGAACCTTTAACATCTGAAGAACCTTTCTGTTTCACCAAAGGTTCTTTGTGGCAAATAAGGTTCTTCAGATTATAGGTATAAGGTAAACAAGATATTGGTTCTTTAAAGAACTTTTGACTGAATGGTTCTTTGTGAAGCCAAAAATGGTTCTTTTATGGCATCGCTTGAAGAACCTTGTACTTCCCATAACAAAAGATCAATAATCACTTGCCCTCAATGAAAATGGTGCAGGATGTATTTGTTTTTCTTCCTCTTATATTAACCAGAAAATCTGTTTTTGAAATTTTTATTTTTTCAAATGCATTGGCACAAATCTATTTTTGAAATTTTCGATGCGAATCATCGATATTGAATCGTGATTCAAATGTGAATCGATTTTTTCCCCCACCCCTACTCAATATAGTTGCTAGTAAATGCTTTGGAACATTCCTAGTGATGGCACCAGCCAATCAACATTGTCACCAAAAACACATGGCAGTCTCGTGTAATTAGCTGTTTTGACATCACAGTTGTTTTGCGTCAACCATGCAACTGCCATTGAGATTAATGCAAACGATAACTTTGCCTCAAGCAAACTGACATGACCAATCACATATGTGAAACTCAAGCATGTACACACAATCACCGCATAATAAACAACAGACGTAACAGAAGCAAACATGTCGGTAGAGAGGGGCACATATGCACACACATTATGTAAATGTTCAAAAGCTGTACTTGTCAAACACTGCATCTATATGAAAACGCTTTCAGGGTTCGTGTATGTGTGTGCAGTCAGAAGTATTTGGATTGGGTTTCTCTGTACTGGCTCTCCTTGACACTCTGTTTATCAGTGTATGGCAGGCAGAAAAAAAAACATTAGATATAATCGTGGAGAACGCTAGCCCAAAGCTCACGGTGCGTAAGATTTACATGATGACAAACAAATCAAAGCAAACATAAAATAACCCCAGACCAGGCTCCCATGGTTTGTGTCACTGGGCTATACTTTGACTACAACAAGCGGAAAATAGCAGCGAAATGTTAGTTAGGATACATGCTGAAATGAAATTCAAAGTCAAATGGACTCTATTTTAATCCAGAATTATAAGGGGAAGTGGGTCATTTGTATTAAGAGAGTAATTTATTCCAAAATAAGGCTTAAGATAGTCAAAAAACTATTAAAGCTGAGGTTGCATGCAATGTACTGGGTTTCCGGTGATTTCCGAGAAAGTAACTCTCCTCAAATGTACCATAATGGAGAAAAGGTGGAGGAAAGTGATTTTTGTTTGCGCCGTGCTGTGTTAATACTTTGTTTATTTCCTCCTTTGTTATGACTGTCAGTATCTCAGCATTGAACGTCTGTGGGTTTGGATAGATGTATGTGTGGTCCGATATTACTGATTAAGTAGCACTCACTGATGTCCCTGCTCAATCTTTGATCATTACGTGTCGCCGCCAGATCCTAAACAGAAAATCAGAGGGATGTTTTGCATGCAAAAAGAGGAAGAGGAAAAAGAGTGGACCAAAAACAATCTCGCAAACAAGAGAGAGAACATAAAGAATAAGGGGTGCATAATTAGAGCTCTTTAATAAAGCATGAGCTGGAGAAAGCCGAGCCTCTTTGGGAGGAGGCAGAGAGCCTAGATACTCCTTTTAATGCTATTGATTGGGAAATGATGTGTGTGTGTGTTTGTGTCGGCGCATGTGTGTGTAGGTATTGATTGCTTTGACCCAAACACTACAACAAGCTTCATGCACCATTTTATTCAAAGCTTCTGCAACGAGCTAATGCTACAATCAGCGGCCAAATCTTGGAGGAAGAAACCAAACCTATTCAGGAGAATTACGAGTTATGAAGTGAGACGTAGGCTAAAAGGATGTTGTGTGTATGCGCACAGAATAGCTGTTTCACTCGACGCCACAGTGCCTTCAAACAAACAACCCTGCGCCCTAAGGGAGAGAGGACTAATCCATTCAGCCAACAGAGCAATTCTCATTATCGACTGCTAAAAAACACAGAGGGCAAGAGGGAGGCAAAAACAAGTGAGGGATGACATGAAAGTGTAAAGGTGGAAAAAATTCAGGAATAAAAGGAATAACATAGTAAACCACAAGACACTCTTTATATTCGGGGGTAAACATGTACAGTATAATAATACTGTGAAGAAGTTGCATGTATGACAATGTTGCATGGGATTTCTCAGAAGTAAACAGCATTGCTCAGAGGCTGCTCAATCAGCGATTCTCAGTTATGATTGATTGATGAGTGTCAGATGTTCTTTTTAAATGTTCAGTTAGCTTCTATTTTTACATTTTTAGTTCTCTTTAAATGCAAAAGTTTTCTTTTAAATGCAAAAGTTTTCTTTTAAATGCAAAAGTTTTATTTCAGCACTTATTTATATAAATAGCTGTCAACAAATCTTTATTTTACTTCAGTTATTGAGAACATTTTTTTAGGAATTTTAGTTTTAGCTAACAACACTGACACAAATTATAAACAGTGAATACAGAGCTACAGAATGCATAAAACCACTAAATTTTAGTGTATACTGTAAATACATAAATTAATTAAAGACAAATTATTGTATTTTTAAATTAATTTAATAATTGTGAACCATTTTCATTGTGGTACAGGCAATGATTTTTATTTTACATAAAAAAAAATTGCTAACACCTTACAGTAAGGTTGATTAGTTAGCATTAGTTAACAACTTTAGTAAACAAAAACTAAGAATGAACATAACTTCTACAGCATTTATTAATCTCAGTTCATGTTAATTTCAATATTTCCTAATGCATTATTAAAATCAAAAGTTGTAATTGTTATCATCAGTTGATGCACTGTGAACTAACATGAACAAACAAAGAACGACTGTATTTTCATTAACTAACATTAACTAATGCAACCTTATTGTAAAGTGTTGCCAAAAAAATAAAATAAAAAATCAATCATTCAATCAATTCATACAGTGTGCAAAAGTCTTCCTCTGCACTGTATTTCAGAATTCCATTGCTCATTCAAGGGATTATTATTTTTATTTTTTATTATTTTGTTTTATTTATTTCTTTTTATTTATTTATTTATTTATTTTTTTGATGAACTAGTACAGTAAAACAAAAAGAAAAAAAGAAAGAAAGAAAGTGAAAATCATTAGCTTTCTAAATCTGGATACAACTATTCTCAAATGAGCCTAATAAACAAATGCATTGGCACAAATCAGACATCATATTAAAGTGCTCCTTTTATTGTGTGGAAGAAATAGTGCACATGCACACACTCTTTCACACAAACTCACGGTTATGTGGTCTCATTTCATAGACTCCATTCCTCCACAGCCTTCTATTCGCACTGGGGCAATGCAGGTGTTGAACAGAATAATAATCAATGTGTGTGTGTGTGTGTGTGTGTGTGAGCGCGTGCGTTTCTCTGGATGGGTGGGTGCATGTGGGGGTGTTATTAGGGACCGCACAAACACGTGTGCATGCAAGGAGCACAGGGAAACACATTCACACAACACACATTGAGATTTAGATTTACACACAAATATATTTACCTCTGCCACTGAGATATGGTAGGCGGAGGTTAATCCATAGCTGCATGAAAACAGCTCTCCGATTGGCTGAGATGTGGCAGCTCTCCTGCCCACTCCAGGAAGTGATTGATGTTAAGCGGACTTTGATATTTGACTGCTGTGATGACAGTAGGAATATGATTCATCTCCTCTGCCAAAGGAAAATAACCTGCTTCTCTGGTTTCCAGACTCAAAACACTCTCTCACACACAAACTGAACTGCGGCTGTTCTTCTGGAGTAGTTTCACTAGAAAACTGACCATAATATTAGACAACTGTAAGACATTTGATGAATGATGACAAGAATTATGTTCAAAGGAAAAAGGGAAAGAATTGATGGATACAATATTCATCCCTCATCCAGTCCGGAACCAGAAAGGCTTTCTTTTTCCTTTTCTTTTTTTTCATGGGGAGGAAGAAGAACATAAAACAAAAGCTTTTCCTTTATAAAAAACTAAACGGCAGTTTATTTCAATGAGCCGGTCATGGTTGACCGGCATGATGTGGAAAGAAAACGGTGGTCCTGTGAATTAATTTTTAGGGGGTGCTTCGGAGTAAAAAAGGAAATGATTGATATTCCAAACTCATCTCATTTCAGTTAAATGATAATAATTCTCCCAGTCCAAAACACGCTGCATAAACTCACTGCGCCTCAAATGAACTCTTTGCTCTTTCTCTCAATCTCTCAAACTGCATTCAAACTGAAAAAAAAGACTAAACTATATAACCACAAAATGACTGCTGCTGCCGGTACCTGAAACTGAGCAGCAGATGATTGTGAGTTATGTGAAAATATTACAAGACAGATTTTCCTGACTGGCATAGTCTGTGGGATCTTAAAGTACAAAGAGTCTTCAGATGTTGGGTTTTTGCTCTAGGGCTGCACAATTCGAAGAAAAATTTAAATTATTCAAATTACGATTTATTATTATTATTATTATTGGATTATTGGATGCTCTGTGCCTTGTTTTTAGTCAAAGGAATGCACACACCTGCGTTGTGGCACTTATGTGAGCGTGTGTCTAAGAGTGGCACAGAAGGGAAGAAATGGTTAAATAAAGCTGTTATTTTTTGCGCAAAAAGAAAACCACAGATGAACCACCTATGTCACATGGACTATTTTAACAATGTTCTTACTACCTTTCTGGGCCTTGAACATGTCAGTTACATTGCTGTCTATGCAGGGTCAGAAAGCTTTTGGACTTTATTAAAAATCTTTTAATTTGTGTTCCGAAGATGAACAAAATTCTTACGGGTTTGGAAGAACATAAGGATGAGTAATCAATGACAGAATTTTTCATTTTTGGGTGAACTATCCCTTTAAAGTTTCCATTTTACAAATGTACATTATAAGTGATCCGAGCCACTCTAAGATACTGAAAACACTGGATCATGAGCTGCTCATGTATAAACAAACACAGTGTCATGCTTCACTCTGTGAATTCTGAAACACCCAGCTTGTTTTTATTTAAATCACATTTATTTTGATTAATCATTTCATTTTTTTATTTTGATCAATCATGCAGGCTAAGTTTGTTGGGGGTAAAAACACTGAGCGACAAACAAAGTATGTATCTGCATGCATGTACACACACAACTACGTGTGACATAGATGGATCTGCCTTGCTCTGTCTCTATTTATCTCCCTTTCCCGCACACACACACACACACTGATGTCAGCTTGGTTATATATGTGGATATATGGGCTAGAGTTTGTATAATATGTTAATCCCTAAGGGCATAATGCATCTCCCCTAGAGAATGTTCTGGAAGTGTTAATAGCTCACAGCCGGGAACACGGCTCCTTCCCAGACCACAGGCAACAAATCACTCCATACCTGCACTCCAGTGCTTCCATATCCTACAATATATCCATGCTGAGAGTGTGTCCTTCCGCCTAATTCTCCTCATTTTCTCCCCACCCATCTTTTAAAACTAGCAAATTGCAAAATCCCATTTCTTCCTGTAATACCTGGCCCTGTATGGGAATGAACGAATGGATGTAGACAGAGAGAGAGGAAGAGAGATGGAGGGAGAGGTGCTAGCTCAGCAGAAGGCCTGGTTAATAGCACCATTACTGTCATGAGGATCCAGATTCGGACAATGAATTAATAACGAGCGGAAAGGGAGCTGTGTGAGAGGGAATGAACACACACACGCATAAAATCACCGGCGCACACTCAGCACCTCTATTGCATAAGTGTGCTGTGTGAAACGGCAATAAAAATGGGTGATGTTGATTCTGAAAATGTGACACATTTAAATAGCAGAGCAATGGAATAGATGGAAAGATAGACCGGATATGCATGGATTATTAAACCCACAGGCCGCAGAAACACTATGTCCTAGTTTGGAATGCATCAAATGTTGATCACTATGAAAAAAGGAAACTATGACTGAATTTGGATTTGTTGCCCTGTTGATCCTGTTGCAGTGCATAAAGCAACCCACACGGGATGTACAATAGTACTACTGTACCTGTGCTCTCTAAAAAAAAGAAAAAAAAAAAAAAGTGATGCAATGTAAAGTGTAGATACAGTTGACAACAAATCCTATTTACCACCAGTCATCTTTCGTTACCATAGTGAGTAAATTTCCAATAGATTTTTGGTATTTTTAGAAAGGAAAAAATAAGCATGTGTTGTTTAACACTTCAAATTAAGATTTTTTTTTTTTTTTTTTCCCACCAACCAATTAATTAAAGCTAAAAGAAGACTACTTTAAAATACAACCAATTCAGCAACAAGAAAATAAGGGAACCAGATAGCACACACACATCTGCAAGATGAAAAATATGTCTTTCAGATGTAAATGCAGATGTCAAATAGATGTCTCTGAGACATACGTGTGTTATCAGGGGACACCTTTGGAATCACTTCCCAAATAGCATGTGCATGTCTGCAAGATGTTTGTTAAAAATCACTTGATCTGGAAAGCATCTGCTATATACAAACATCTGACAGACATCTGTAAGATGTCAGTTTTACACACATTCTAAATTATAAACATCTTAAACACATCTAATAGACGTCTATTTGACATCTGATAGGAAACGTCCTATAGACGTATTGCAGATGAGCAAACACTCAAAAAAATATGTCTTGCAGATTTAAATGCAGACATCAAATAGACGTCTCAGAGATGTGCGTGTGCTATCTGGGGACACCTTTGGAATCACTTCCCAGATAGCATGCGTATGCCTGCAAGATGTCTGTTAAAGATCACTTGATCTGGAAAGCATCTGCTGAATGAAAACATCTGACAGACGTCTGTTAGTTGTCAGTTCTACACACATTCTAAATTATAAACATCTTAAACACATCTAATAGACGTCTATTTGACATCTGATAGGAACCATCCTACAGACGTATTGCAGATGAACAGATTCAGACTTCCCCCTGACTGCAATATATGACAAACTGATAACGACCAATATACTGAATCAAATAACAAGTTACAGTGCAATTACACAAATAAAAACCAGGTAAGTTGGGTTTAGGGTCAGTTGGATGTAATTATGCACAATTTACTGTTAATATTATGTATAGTAAATTCATGTTTAATGTAAAAAGGCTGTAAAATAAAGTGCTACCCTGAATTACTAAAAAAAAAAAAAAATGATGCACAGGTATCATGCTGATGATATAAAACCAAGGCAAACTCGAGCTGAGAGAAATGTCAGAAACTGTCAAAAGATAAATGAATGGAAGTCTTATGATATAATAGTGAAAACATTGTGACATTTACTTAATCTAAATGCTATATTATTTACTTATTTATTCATTTGCCTGACAATGTCACATTTTGACAAACAACTCTGGGTTGCTGTTCACTCACTACACCCACTTTTATTCATAAACAGAGTGATTTTTTGTGACACGCAATATAAACTGTGTATTCATTGTTTTTATTCTCCGACCTATTCAAAACGTTTTCCACAGCTGATTGTTAGACTTTGATTTACCTCTGTTTTATCATAGCATAAATACAGGTTAAAACCCATTGCAAATCCGCTCAGGAATTTTCAAGTAACATGATTTGTCATCTCCATCAAGCCAATCTGGTCAAACTCATCTGTTCCCTTTTGATTATTTTGCAACAAATCAAATCACATTTGAATCATATCAAATTCGGATATCTAATATGGGTCAGATGGATTATACCATACACAGGAAAATATAATAAATAAACGGATGAAACAGACATAATTTATCCGAAAACAATTGCCGGGCTTTGGTACAGAAGCTCAACGTGCAGATTAAGAAAGATAAGCTTGTTTTTTCTATCTCCATACCATGACATACAGTATCATATTCATTTTGGGTATTTTGCAAACATCGTATTGGGAAACTGGCAAGTGCGATTGTGTATAAGAAGCAGAATGGCTGCTGAGACTATATACACGCCCAAAGATAAGCCTCTTGTAAAACGCACTCGTAGCTCAAACACCGAGTACAGTTGAATAGCATTGCCATTTGAGTCATAAACCTTGTGGGAGAATGCAAGTGAAGAGTGCAGATTGTGTAAAGATTATCTATAGATGCTCTAATATAAAGAAAGACGCAGAAAGACAGAGACAGTAAGAATCAATGACGTGCTATTATATCCCCTAGACAGCTGCAGCACAATAAAACACTTGAAATATGAAGCAAAACTATATCAGGCTTTCCGACTCTTCGCAATGCAATGCAAATCTACTTCAATCTTGTTCCATTTTTGTTTTTGGGGGTCGTAACAGTGGGGGAGGCCATGAACAAAATTGAATAGCGCTGAAGTGAGAGTGAGAGGGAGAGTTTGGAGTTGGAAACGTGCCTGTGTGTTACTGCAGTATACTATAGCAACAAAACACATCAGTTGATACAACTTGTACTGCTCCACCTGATTCATTCAGCATTCAGTCCTACACTACAACTCCCTCAGCCAGCCTGTGACGAAATACAGTTTCCTGTGAAACAGAAATATGCTTATAAATGTCTTTTCAGCAAATAATTTCACACCCAGTTAAAGCTGGCACACAGGCCCACATGTTACACACACACACACACACACACATGCATACCGGAAACTCCGCCTCTCCTCTCGGTTTACAGGAAGAGGTTAATCTTGCTCATAATTTGATGAAGAATTTAAAAAACAACATGCTGTGTCCTCTCTTTACGAGCGCAGAAGAATAGATGGAGAGACACTGCCCCGGGCATCACATTTTCTCTTTCTCTCCTCCTCACTCATCCTGCGCTCCGCTCGGCACATCAGTATGCTGCAGCACACACACACACACACACACACACACACAGTTGGAAACACACATATAAACGCTTGCCGGGAGTCTCTAGACACTGGAGCTTTGTGCCGCAGAGCTCTCTCTCTCCCTCTCTCTCTCTCTCTCTCCATCTTCCTCCTTAAGTCATCAGACTCAGTTTCTACTAAGTGATATTTCATCAAGACATAGAGTAAGTAGTATTTATTTGAGCCTTTTCCCCAATTTTGCTCATTTTTAACAGTGAAGCAAAATGCACCACACCCAGCTAATGACCTGATTGTGCTTAAATAAAAGTTTAGTCATGAGAGCCCTTGCCTGAACCCGCCTCTGAGAGATCCCAATGCTGTGGAGAGAGAAGCTGAACTACAACACTCAGCATAACATGCAAGGAGAGTGTTTTAGCATGTTTATTTTTTTTGGGTGCTGTTCAAAAGTCTCTTATTATTTGTTCAAAAAGTGAAATATTAACACAATTTAAAATGTAATTTATGTTTTATTTATTTTTATTTATTTTCAGCAGCCATTACAGCAGCTGATTCATATATTTGTTAAAAATGTAATACTTTTTTTTTTTTTTTTTTTTCAGGATTTTTTGATAAATAGTAAATACGAACTAATAGAAATCTTTTTTAACATTATGAATATTTTTAAGACCTCTTTTGGTCAATTAAATGCATGACTGCTGAATAAAATTAATTTTACCCCAAACTACATCTGACCACACACATACGAACACAAGTGTTTAATTTCCATTCCAACAGTGACAGAAATAAATATTTTGAAACCTAGTATGCTTCAGTGCCAATGTTTTACGTCAATGCATTTTTTTTTCTTTTTCTTTTTTTTCTAAAGCTGGCAGGAGTAATGACTGAAAATGTACTTGCTAACTTTAGGTCTAATTATATGTTTTATTTATTTATTTTTTTATTTTTTTATTCTCCATGCTGAATGTAATCTCTTTTAATCATAGTGCATGTTACCATATATTAGACGTGATTATCCTGCAAATCCAGTCTGTTGCAGTTTGGTCCAAATATCCATATGCCTGAACGAAGGACATGTTCAGGCAGTACAAGCTTAGCCAAAGAGGTCAAATCCTAAGAAAGTTGTGAAAAAGTATATGCGTATCTGTATGTAGTTTTTTTTTTTTTTTTTTTTTTTTTTTTTTTTTTTTTCATATATTTATTTATATATTTAAATATAAAAGTAGTACAAAAATAAGTTTGATATTGAGTTTGATGAGTCTGGCATCTTTATCTTCTTCACTGTCTCATCTTGTTCATACAGATTAGTCATCGGAACACACAGCCAAGGACACACACGCATGTACACATGCACAAACAAACCCCAAAGCATATTTCACATACTCTTTTATCAGTTCACTGCAACATCATCGACCAGAGCTTAAGAGGGATAGTCTTAAGGGGAATCTGTTGAAAACCTTCTGTTTTCTACACTACTTATGACCTCACAAGGTCTTACCTGACACTCAGTCAAGATTAGAGACACAAGCAAAAGACTGAAAGAAGATAACAATAACAACAAAAATTCCTTGTCAAAAAATAGTGTCATTGTGTCTGAACTGTTTGTTAATGGTATTTAGAGCTGAACTAATAAAAGAAAGAGAGACTACTTGAGTGTGTTCATGCATGTACGATACAGTTATTGTGATGATGTGCTGTGGTATGTCAAGCATTGTGGTGTGCTTGCGGTTATGTTGCTCATTTGAGTTGAAGTTAGACTTGGATTTGGTCCTAAAATAGCACAGGTGTGGCACACTGACAGATAGCATATAGAGATACTAGACTTTAAGCTTAATTTACTGCAATTCATACCAATGCCACGTGGAGCAAATGCTCTGCGAATTTCTATGGAGAAAAGATTTTTGATCAATTGGCCTATGGAGAGTTCAGATGCATCTGACTTATTTCTTTAAAATTAGCATTTCTTTCTGGCTACTTTGTATAGGTTTCTATGTAAGTACTGGTACTTCTGATTGGGCTGAGGCTGGAATTTAGCGAGTTTGAACTAAAAGTATTTCATGGACGTATACTTTGTGTCAGGAGCATTCACTCAGTATCATTATCTAATTTTTGACCGAGATGGCTTTTAGCTGGTTTTGCATCTGAACTCTTCATATATTTAGCAAAATACATTTATTATATAAAACATTCAACTGTTTGGGATCTGAAACTTTTGTATTTATTATTACTATTACTATAATTTAATGAAATTAATACTTTTATTCAGCAAGGAAGCGTTCGAGTGACAGAAAATAATGTTACAAATGATCTCTATTTCAAATAAATCCAGTTGTTTTGAACTTTCTATATATTAAATCATCCTGAAAAAAGCGAATAAAGTAATTCAGGTTTGCCATTGCATGAATGAATTTCATTTTAACATATATTAAAACTAATATTTTAAATTCACCACATCCCATTCCAGGGAAAATTTAGCATGTTTAAAGTCTAGTTTTGCTACATCTGCTGTATCCCATTCAGTCTCAGATGAGGAATTTTCCTACTTTACACCACTGACTTTGACGTTTCATTGGCCAACGCTCTGAAGATGTATTAAGAAGCAAATTGCAATGCCACCGTTTGCCTTGCAGGTGTTTGATTGTCAGCAAAGATGTCTCCAAATTGCAGAGGATAAATGATGCTGAACAGTGCTAGCATTTCTTTCGCAGGTGTAAAATTATCAACCACTCATTTGCAATGTTTTACACACCTATCCTCGCAAAGAGGAGCCTTCTTAGGAGCCTTATTAGGAGCCTTCACTCATTTGTGCATTTTATTAGCTTAAAATTGACAGTCTATCATCATTTCTCAACTATGAATTTGCTCGCATGACAACCAGATCAGTTACTGGAGGTTGATAATTGCACTTTTCCAAGAAAGAAGTTTGAAATTCTGACATTCCGAATTCAGTGGAATGCAGCACGAGAAAGGTGTTGCTTTCTGTCACGACGGGTAATTGCAAGCGGCTCTTGCTGAACTGACAGTTTAGCTGAACTGATAAAAGAGGGAAATGTGGATCAGAAGAACTGAGGCAATCTGGAGCTCTGCAAATGGGAAAATATCAAGATTTCCACTTCTTTTTACATCCTAGAAAGAAAACCACCTCATCTCTACATTCCAGCTAAGAGGATTCTAGACGGCCGTAAAATGCACACTGGCCGCAACTGTCCGAAGTCTGAGTTATTCAGCCTGTTCTGGCTGATGTGTGTCTCCAGGTCAAGGTCTTTCCTCTAGCCTGTGCTTTAGCCCCGAGCATCTTCTGTGTCCTGCCAGAGGCGCTCAGGTAGTTTAATTTAAGCCAAGCTGAGGTGGATCAAAGCCTGGACCGAGCCTCCACATCAAAGCGTAGGCTGTGCATCTGTGCGAATGAAGCGAGACCTCGATTTACCTTTGCCGCAAACAGGGGTGGAAAGGGACTGAGGGGTCAGCTTGCCTCTGAGAGACAAGGAACAGAGGAAGCAAAGAGGGAAAAAAAGTTGAAGCGTCACATAGAATTAAATTATACAAACGAACACAGTAATCCGAGAGCTGGTTCTTATGAAATCGTATTTATCAAGCACTCGCTATAAATACGCAGGAGTTATTAATCAAGAAATTGATACTTTAAAAGTTAATCATTTGTCTTATCTTTCAGTGACCTTTTCCCAACACAATAATCTCAAAGTATGCTTTCTATTCAGGCCGCCAAGTTTCCAGACGTTGATAGATGGCTTGAATAAGATCCTGTTTAAAGACGAGTCAAAGCCACATGTTCTTTGTTAAAACACCTGTAGATGTTGGCTACAATGTTTTCAGCAGTCATTACACATCGCCGAGACGTTATCGAAATATGCGATCTGTAACCCAGACACACACTCCCTAAAGGATGTCGGCTTTCAGCTCGAGCTGGAATCTTTGGCAGCGGTTACCGCATAAGTCTTTCTCACTTCCAAGATCTGTTTAAAAACAGCGCACGGCGTCCAAACAATGGAATTCCTTGTGGATGATTCAGCGCCTCATTAACAATTAAACTTCCATTAGCAACATGGTCGAGTTTAAGAAGTTTCTTCTGTCCCGCCAACCATATCTCTGAACCGCTGCCAAATGAAATATCTCCTCATGCTATAAATATTTCATCCCATAAACTAAGAGAGGTGAAAGATAAATGCTTACTCAGGTATGATTTTTAAACGTCCTGTATGTCAAATACTCCACTTCTGAAAGTGTACCATCTGTTAATTTGTCATATTTTCACGCATCATATGTAAAAACCTCAAACGGAGGTGTTTGATATGAGATACTTTGATATGATATTGAACGCCTTTGATATGCGACATAAAATACGGCGTTTCATCATTAGCGGAATGTTAGGAGAGTGAGAGAAACCCGCAATTGTGTATTTAATATGCAGAAGTGTACCGTGCTTGTTTTCCCTTCCATCGTTTCAATTTTACTTCAAAGGGATGGAGGTAAAAGGGATGAGAGTCTTATGTGTTTATTATTGTAATTTTATAAAGAGGCAACCTACATAAAGAATCACACACACACACAATGTAATCCACATCAATACTAAAACTAAAAGAAAACTGTCATTCCATTCTGACATGTTTTTGATGTGTGCATGAGCGTATATACTCATGTTTCACGGATATGTGCACCTGCAGGTTTTGCGATTTCCAAAACACCATTTTACAGATGAATCGCTGTCTCCATGGTGAGGGTTTAAAAAGCGCTCTGTATGCATTTGTGTGCTTGTTTTGTCTTTTTCAAATGTATCAATAAGAGCTGTTACCTCCTCACGCTTAGTCTTTCCTAACATCCCTAAGAAATCGAGGAGTGAAACTAAAGTGTGGCGCTGATGGAATTCTTTGTTTTAACATTCTGCTCCCAAAAGACACAAAAAGCATGTTGGAGTGGGCTGCAGATAAGCCTTTACCGTTCCAGGCACATGCATTATTCTTTTATTATTTTCTATGGATTTTTTGAACATGTTTCCAAAGCCTTGATGGCACTGAATTTCTTCCTATGGATCTTTTTGTATCCGTGTGTTTTGGAGAGAACAATTTCAGCTAATGCGTGCATCTGTTTGCCAACTAGTGAGTGTATGTAAGTGTGCACGTGATTGGCGGGGAATATTGCAGTCCAGCCGTGTATGTCAACTGAGGTAGATGGAGGGAATGGCTGTAATTAACTGTAATTTGTTCTGGAGACGTTATGAAACCGCTAGGCGCTCTGCCTCACAAACAGAGGAGCGATATAAGAAGGAGAATGAGGAAACAATATTGAAAAAGATGTGAAAAGAAATATAGCACAAAAGAATTCATTATCTTTTTACAAAACATGCCCAAATTCATAAAGCTAAAACACCATCTTAAACTAGGATCGGTGATCTCATGAGTAAAACTTAAGACAAAACATTCTATAAAACCTTCTACCGTTGTACAAAAGAAGTACACTTGCATAATTTGAATAAAAGAGAACTTGTAATGAAAATAATATACTTTAAAAGAACATACTTACTGAATGTATTGTTTTCTGAGGATTAATTGTTGTTATTTGCAATTAAATTAAAATGTTTTATCATTTAAATTGATATTAAATGAAATTAGTTGCTTTTTTGACACAAGTATGTATATATATATATATATATATATATATATATATATATATACACACAATTTGTTGACCCTGGAACAATATTTTAATCCAAAAATTTAGTCTTGACCACATCCCTACACCTAAACCTAACCTTACCCATGAGTAATCCCTAAAATGAAACGATAGATGAATGACACTGATGTACAAGCACCAAACACTGATTGTGAGCCTAAATTTCACAAAAACTATAAACTGTTTTTTCAAATCTGATTGGTTAATCACAAAGTTGTTCCAGGGTCAACAAAGATGTTGATCCAGGAACATGTCGCACTTAGTAAAATCAGGTTCTGCTACTCACCCCCTTGTCATCCGAGATGTTCATGTCTTTCTTTCTTCAGTCGTAAAGAAATTATGTTTTTTGAGGAAAACATTTCAGGTTTTTTCTGGTTCATGACAGGTAGGGTATATCAAAAAACTCACATCTCAGTTTCTCCTCCAACTTCAAAATCGTCCTGCATCGCTGTTTTACCTTTTTTTTTTATTACTGTAAGGGGTGTTTGATCTTCTTTGCATTTTAACTTTGTAAACACTGGGTCAGTACTTCTGCAGTGATGTGGGATGATTTTAAAGTTGGAGGAGAAAATGAGAAAGGAGTTTTTCGACATACCCTAACTGTCATGAACCGGAAAAAACAGAGTTTAGGCAGACGAGACAAGATGAGCGTTTGAGGTTAAAAGTATATAAATTGTCTTTTTTTTTTTTTAAAGAAAATAACCAATCTTTTCGCTAGATAAGACCCTTCTTCCTCAGCTGGGATCGTTTAGAGCCCTCTGAAGCTGCATTTAAGCTGCATTTTGGACGTTCATAATCGGGGGCACCACTGAAGTCCAGTATGTGGAGAAAAATCCAGTTTCTCAAAAAACATAATTTCTTTACGACTGAAGACATAAACAACATGGATGACAAGGGGGTGAGTACATTATCTGTAAATTTTTGTTCTGGAAGTTAACTTCTCCTTTAAGTGTGTACAAGTACAAGTGCACATTCAATAGGATTAAGCAGACTTCTTTTTCACAAAGGTAGGTGGCATATGGCAGCCTGCTACAAATGCTAACACAGAATGTCCGTGACATTTCCGCAACATTTCCAAGAGCATCGCCACGACTGAAGCTTTGCGGACCTTAAACACGCTTTGTTCCAGGGCTCTCTGTCACTGTCAGTCTTTAATCCAACCTATTAATGCTAAACCTGAACTTCACCCCAGCACTTGGTAAATGACAGTTACCTGCCAAACAAGCCGAGCTGAGAGCTCCATGTGAACAAAGACTTTTCCGTGATGCATATCTGAGGCCACAGGACAGAGAATATCCCCCTTTCTGTTATTCTTTCCAGCTTACATAAATCCCCTCAGCGAGAGAACCTGGTGTGAATGTTTTGCTCTTCCTTTGAAGTTTAACCAGCAGAAAGCCGGGCCACAGCTCCAGACCACATGGTGAGATTTTTCCCTCAGAAGGCTATCACCATAAACCTCCCTCCCGCCTAACTGAATAATGCATTGTCATAAAAGTTTCTTGTTAAAAGGGAGAACATAGGGAGCTCAGTGCTGAGCTGTCCACAATTTTTTTGCATATGAAAGCAACATAAGTTGTTCATTTGCTCTGCTAATAAGCTGGACATGCGATAAGACCAGTTTGTATTGGCTGATTTTTCCAGGACGTTCTCTTGGGTAGAGGACGGTGGGTGTAGGTGGCTGATACGTGTGTGTTGTTCATTCATCAGCGCCATATGCTTGTGTGTTCCTGCATGTTACCTGTCTACAACAGGTAGCATCATACAGACTGAACAATGATCAAAGAAAGGGGAACGGAGGAGCCTCAGGCTCTGAGAGCAGCTGTTCTTCTCTCTATCAACATCCAGAGAGGCCCGGATTCAATCCCCAGGCTAGATTAGAGATCAGGCCAGGCTCCGTGTACGAGCTGCAGGCTAAGAGAGGTAGGACAGTCCCATGATACCTCCATTTCATTTATCTACTAAGCCTCTAGGTTTTATTATATTTTGCTCTCTTCAGGTTTCAAATGAACTGAGGACACAACCCTAGTATCCACTTTCAATTCCAATTCTCAATGGCAACAAATTATTAGATTTAGGAGTATAAATGTTCATTGTAAATCAAATATGCAAAAATGTTTCATTCATTCTGGTGAACTGCAAAATTAGGAAATATATATATATATATATATATATATATATATATATACACGATTTTCTGGTTTCCTTCCCTTTCATCTACAAAATCAAGCAAAAGCCCTGATTCTAATTCCATGGCTTCTATAAATCCCCAAGGGGATTAATGTAAATGTTTGCTTTGTTTTTATTTACAAATACATTCATTAGAAGTGATGTTATATACGATGTGTATATATGTGTATATTTATACACACATTTTTTATGGTAAATTAAATTAAATTAAATTACATTAAAATGTTTATAGTAGTACCTTAAGGGTACATATTTCAACTCAAAATTTTTAATATGCACCTTTTAAGGGTAGATTAGGTTATTAGACAAAGTTATCCATTTTAGTTATGCCTCAGTGACTAGCTGTTGAACACTTAAAAAAAGAAAAGAAAAGAAAAGAAAAGAAAGAATAGAAAAGAAAAGAAAAGAAAAGAAAAGAAAAGAAAAGAAAAGAAAAGAAAAGAAAAGAAAAGAAAAGAAAAAAAAAAACAAGCATTGATAAGCATTGATATCTTCCACTATTCTAAAGTGTGATAAAATGGACAGGCTGGTACGTGAGTTAAGAAAAATGAAAAAAAAAAAAAAAAAAAAAAAAAAAAATGGCTTCCCCACACTAAGAGAGACTGAAAAGGATGTCAGCCAAACAGTTTTTGCATGCCAGGAACATGGACTCACTATGTTATATGTGTTATTTTCTACTGCAACTTACTGAAGGTTATAAAAGAAAATAGTAAAACTTTATTTTACACAAACACCGATCAGAGTGGGATGTGTGGGAAATGGCAAAACGTGGAAATACTGACTGGGCATGAACCAACTGTGTCTTTATACAAACAGAACACAAAACCATCCTGAATATGTCTTTCATATGTGTACACTAACATCAATAGTTATATTTTCTGTTGCTTGCAAACAGTCTTGTGTCATGATAGCAGTTGTGACTTTTTCTTTACCCTGACAATGAAGGACTGAGGCAGTTGTACAGCTCTGCTGTTTCACTGTTATTGGTCTGAAAGGAAAACGGTTACTATAGAGAGTTACTGAAAGCAGAATAATATATTACGTTAATTAAAAAAAGGAAACTGTGAAGCCTTTACTGAGTTCAGAAGTGAAGGGCTGTTGAAACCGATGTTGTCCACAGTGTGTTGACTTGTTTTCAGGGCTACAGAAATGTAGAAATAACCTTGTGTCGAGGCTGTCCTACTTCAAAATTTCATTTATACTTTCTGTATGCACTTCTCTGACACACACAAACTCTGAACTAGTAATACTGTATATTTTCCTCTCCTGTTTCATTTGCTTCGCTCTTTTCATTCCCAAGTTCTGAATTTTTGTGATATCAGTTATATATAAAAAAGCTTCCCTTTCATCTACAAAATCAAGGAAAAGCCCTGATTCTAATTCCATGACTTCTATAAATCCCCAAGGGGATTAATGTAAATGTTTGCTTTGTTTTTATTTACAAATACATTCATTAGAAGTGCTGTTTGATTGTATTTTGTCAGACTCTGAAGTCTGTAATTAGTAAATGCTGAGAAAGCAGTTACAGGAATGAAAAGACTTATTTAGATCTTTTCTGTAAGCATGTACACTCCATCCTTGTTGTTCCTGTGACTTCAGGCGAGCTTTGATGAGAATAGGTGCAGATATTTCTGCTGCAGGCGGGAGGATTTATGTATTTGTATGAGCATCTTTTAAAAATGTTCTCAGCCTCGTCCTTATTTTTCATTTCGCACAGATTAATCGTTTTGTTTGGGGTCTATTGACCTTGCAGGGTCAAAGAATGCAAATAAATAAAAACCTGCTCACGGATACATAAATTTAGATGGTTACAAATATCTCTGGTTCAGACAAATAGGTCACATAGAGGTTTACCGAGTGAATGGGAGAGGAAAACAACCCTGTTCTCTCATATGGAATTTATTTAAGTCTGCCTTTAAAAACATAACATCATCACTTTCAACAGTCTACACGACGTTAAATTCTTCCATACCACAAGATGATGTGTCAAGAAAAAATGCGAGCTTCCTAGTTGACGTAATGCATATTAAACGACCCATAACATGGTGAACAAAAATAATACTTCACCCTATTAAATTTCCCAAAGCCAACATTATAAGTTTACCCTAAATGGTACTGTGTTTATCCATTGGGAACCAAACAAGTAAGGCTGTTTTGTCTCCTAATTTGAGCCGTACTTCAAGGTGAGTGTGATGTGATACTGATGTGAAAAAAAAAAAGGCTTGGAAAAAAACATAATATTCTGAGCCCCAGAGATGTGCGGATATCCGAAGTACACGACTGCTCCCCAGGCCAGCCGTCTTTTATCGTTTCTTCAATCTCTCCATTTCTGCCTGAGAGCACCACATCCCTCATCCATCTCATCCTGCTCTCCTTTTACAGCGATTTGCTCGGGTCACATCTAGCCTAAGTTCACACATCTGGCTCAAACTGAACCCATTTTAGCACGATTTTGTTTAACAAGTGTTCTATATCTGGAAGAGAAAGAACGAGCAGATGCATGCTCGCTTTCTTCCTGATGAATCTGACAAGCAGCTTATGGAAAGAGAATATAATAGAGAGGGGGAAGAAAGAGGAGCAAATAAATGAGATGCCGAGGACAAAGTTGCCTTGAGAGTGGGAGGGTGGTGGCGGAGGGAGATTGCTTACAGTCGGTTCACACATCTGCATCAAACGGCCTGACACATCTGGCGTTATCTCACAACACACAGAAACCAAAAATAACAATCGCTGTGCGAGGGATGGGCCGAACGAGCGTTTCTGTTTCGCTCTACACAATAAAGCAGAACACTTCCAAAGACGTGTTACTTTTGGAACATGTGCTGTAATATTTTTTGATTGCCTCTATCATCAAATACCTGTATATAATGTCCCCTGAGATTTGAAAACGTCCATCCGCTCGCCTAAGAAAGCAAACGTGAAACCGTCTGTCAGGGGAGATGGGTGGAAAAGGAAGGTTGAGACCGCCAGGTGTTTTATGTTAGCGTCTCTTTGAGATCAACGCTTCAGTTTGTTTTTAAGTGTGTAAAATATGATTGCCGCTGTTTAAAAATTGATCTCAGTGGTCATTAAGAGTGTCCTGATGATTAGGGGCGGTCCAGGCACGTGCCTGCAATTAACAGGAATCCATAAGCCACGGGCCATTATGAGGACACGTAAAAGCCGACAGACACTCCAGGGACACCTCATTCACAGAGCAGAGTAGTTAACACAGGGGAGTGAATGAGGGGTTGTGAGGAAACGCATATAAACACACGCTGCGGTGGGGTCTATAAGTTTGAGACCACACTGAAATGATTTAGATGATTTAGAACATTTATATATACAGTTAAGGTCAAAAGTTCGCATCCCCCTTTCAGAATCGTTAAAAATGTCAATTATTTAACCAAAATAAGAGAGACTGTACAAAGTACATGTTGTAGTTTATTTAGTACTGACCTGAATAAGATATTTCACTTAAAAGATGCTTACATATAGTCCACAAGAGAAAATAATAGTTCAAAAGTTTACATGCCCTTTGTTATTATTATTATTTTTTTTTTTTTTTAAACTGCCTGCTGTTCTTCAGAAAAACCCTACAGGTCCCACAATTTATTTGGTTTTCCAGCATTCTTGTGTATTTGAAACCTTTCCAACTGTATGATTTTGAGATCCTTCTTTTCATACTAAGGACAACTTAGAGACTAATATGCAACTATTACAAAAGGTTCAAATGGTCACTGATGCTCCATAAGGAAAAACCATGCACTAAGAGCCGGGGGGTGAAAACTTTTGAACAGAAAAAAAGATGTGTTCTTATTTTGCCTACAGAAGATGTTTCCCAGAAGGCAAAATACAGTTACATTTACCCTGATCTTCAAATTCAAAAAGTTTTTTACCCCCTCACCCTTTCTTAATGCATCGTGCTTCATTCTGGAGCATCAGAGCACATGCATTCTGTGTGATCCCTGTTATTATAAAATAATTAACTTTTTTTTATTATTATTATTATTATTATTATTATTCTGCATACTGGTGACCTCAACTGTGTATATAAAGTTAATTTGAATTACACTAATACTTTTCTTTTGACCTTTCTATTCATCAAAAAATCCTGAAAAAAAATGTAGCGCAGTTTTCATAAAATCACCATACCATGTAGCAAAACGTTTTCCAACACTGATAATAAAATTTGTTTCTGAAGTATTGAATCAACATACTAGAATGATTTCTGAAGGATCACATGCCACTGAAAACTGGAGCAATTGCTGCTGAAAATGTAAATTACATTTTAGCATTTATTTAAACAGAAAACAGTTATTTTAAATTGTAAATGCTGACTGTATTTTCAAATAAATGCAACCTTGGTGAGCATATGAGACTTTATTCAGGATAACTTAATCAAGAACTGATTTATGTCCATTCAGGCACAAGATCACCTTAAATAATGGAGGATATGCAGCTCAATGGCTGTTGCCACTAAAACAAACAGAGGACAAAAAGATGCATTTTCACTAGCGATCTCAGATCCCACTGTAATACATCTAACCCTTCTATACACGCAAATTAAGTGCGCAGACAATTTTATTACATTGGACTTCCTGTATCTTGACCTTAATTAGTCATACATATATTGAATTATATCTACACAATCACACATACTCTCAGACAGCCAACACAAGACCTCACTCTCTGTTCTGAATATAAATATGTATGTATGCAAGCAAGAAATTTCCCTCGGCGCTGCTTCAGCAATCGACATTTTGAATCACACACACACACACACTAACACGTACACAATATACACACATTACTGTATTTATGAGGGGATATGCTGATGCATTTGTGAGAGGTTAAAAGCACAAGGGAGAACCGATTGAGGAAAATGTCCGATATGGATAATATTATCTTTATAGCAATAGAAACACAGCATACCTAGCCTCTCTACTTCACAGGGAATTAAAGAAGGGCAGATAGAGAAAACAAAGAAGGGATATGGAAAGATACAGAATGGGATACAAAAAAATGAAAGAAAAAAGAAAAGTGGAAAAAGTGCTTAAATCAGCTTGAGTTGGAAATAAAAAATGAAAAATGGGCTATAAAGAGTGTGGGGTGGAAAGACAACAAAGCGGAAACACGAGGGATTCCGAGCAAATGTCACTGTCATTTACCTCGCCCTCGTCAGACTTTTTATGTGAGAGATTGAGAGAGGAGGAGAGGGGAATTGGGCCGGACCTAAATGGAAATGTACATATATCCATCTAGAGGCCAGTTTCACAGGGCTCTTGGGGGCTCTGTTCATTCTAGCTGGGCCGAACCAACGACCTAGCAGCCAGATATAGACCCGATGGCAAGTCTACTGGGAGGTATCGGGCTCAGGATAGAAACGGCTCACTCATTTTTCACCTGCCACTAATTAATTTGGAGATGAGTGCGTATGTGTGCGATCATGTGAGTGTATTAGGCTTTTTTTGGCAGCTGGTATTTGTGTGTGTGTGTACACACACTTCATATATATGTGGGGTTTTGTTTCTTAGTATAATTAAGATGAATTTTTAGCACTCTTTACACATTCAACATTCACCCAGGGTCATTATTCCCTTCTAAGTTTCAGAAGTCACATTTGCCACGATCAAACCCCCCCTACAAACACACACACACTGAAAATCTTAATCTCCCTAAGGTCCAAGGGACGCTTATGCAACCCCAGCAGGCCTTCCTCTGCTAGTTATCTGCTTTGCTTTCAAAGAGAGCTCTACTCAAAACCCTGCTGCTCTCAAAACATCTCGGAGACACTTCACGGGAGATTATGCATTATGAACAGTCCCGCTAATATGGCTCTGAAGTATATTCTGATGCATGAGTTTTAATTAAGAAAGAGCCGAGTCAACATTAAAAATCCATGACTGAAAATATGTGTCTGGCTCCTCTCAAACCGTCTCTGCTTAGATTTCACCCCTTACCCTTGATTTGATATTTGTTTAGTGCAAAGACACTGTTAACTGGCTAAGCCCCCGAGGACAATATTGCTCAGAGCTTTCTCTTATAGTCTGGGAGAATTACACTTAAGTATCAACTTTGTTTCAGATGTTCCTCTTAAAATTTCTGTTTCTCAATCTCAATTTCTGTCTAGGGGAAAACAGAGATATTAAAGAGACGCCATTAGTGATATGTCTTCCAAAAAGTACTTCCTAAAAGCTTAGCTGTGTTTTCAGTGCACTCTATAACCGAGATGAGTTCTGTTTAATGGCATAAACCATCTAATTGAACCAGATATTAACAGATTGACGTAAAGGACATGGGTTGAGGTAAAAAAAACAGCCACACATAGAGGCAACATACTTAGGAGATGTTGCAGGCTGGACTCAAACCTGTGTTACCTACATGAACTGCAAAGCTTAAAATACTTTGAGCACAAATACAGATTTCTGGCATTAAACTCTAGATGGCGCAGTCCGATAGGTCTAACTATATCTGACCTTACATCATCATCACATGGCACAGCTGATTGGTTCTCTCCTGTATCAGTAGCCAATGAGCTCACTGCTCAGCATACAAATTTATGACTAGTGCTAGCTGTAGCAGTTTTGCAGCATGCATCAGACACCCTCCACCTTCCCCAGCTCCACCTGTATAGATCTGCTATGGGGGTTATTCATATATATTATATGTGCAGCAGAAATATTTCTTACAGGCTCACAGCAGCATGTTGTGGATGTATTGGTGGTAGCAAAACTCTGTACTTGCTCTGCTGCAGCAGCGTAGCAGATCTATTCCTCCAAGACCAAATACATTTGCACTGTCATGTACATTACCATGCCAATCCCTTCGAGAGTTGTCATGACAGAACTGCTGTTGCCACTAAGCAACAGATGATCTGGAATGTCATTATTTGCTATAGTTTGGCTAACGTACAGTACTTGCAAAAATAATCGCATCAGTAACAAATGAATGAATTATTGAATATATAAATTAGTATATAATAGTGTATAGAAAAAGTTAAAAGGTCACATAATGTGTAGCAGAAACATTTCCTGAAATGTAAGCCTTGTTTTAAAGTATAAATAGTATCACATGAATACATTCGCTACACAGTTAAATTATGTAGATTAAATTCAGTGTGTTGCTGAATATATGAAACTAAAGTAACTTAAAAAATAAAAATAAAAAAATCTGTGAAAATTACCCTTTATTATGGCTGCATATATTCTTGAACCACAAATGTTAGAATGTTGTATAAATCATACTCACAAACCCTTGAGACAAACCTCATAAAAATTGTCCTGAAAATTACTGTTAAAATTACAGTTTTATTATATATACACTCCCACACTGTCCATACTGACTTTCTTGTAAAAATAACATTGGACTAAAGCTGAACTAAACTTGCAACAAGCCCAGAGAGATAGAAAGAAAGAGAGAGAAAGAGAGAGAGAGAGAGTAAAAGAAGAACTGAGTCAACGAGAAAAAGAGAGACATGTTGATAAAGTATGAGGAAGGGTGAGATCTAAGAGTTTGAACATTTCTCCCACATTTGTATTTATTTATTTTTTTTTTTTTTTCACACTCCTTCCTCTTGTATTCACACCCGGACTGAAAACGCAAAGGCCCTGAGGAAGCTCCCAGCAGCTCCTGTTTGCCTATTTTTCAAATCTGTCAGTTCTTTTAGTACATCTGCCTAAGACAGACACAGAGACACGCACATGCTCGCACATACGCATCCACGGTCGTCGCATGCCGTTGTCAGTGTTATTTTGGTGGATGCTGCTATTGCTGTTGACATGAGATTGCAGAGAATATTGTGCTCTGCGTCAACGTGTGATGCCACGTGCAGATTCGCCCAGAAATACACAAACACACATACTCAAACACTTGCTAAATACTTCTAAATACTTAAATTTGAACACTGTGTTTTATAAAAAAAAAAAATGCGGTTGCAATTAATATTAAATAGCGATAGCAATGTATATACAAACATATACATAATTAACACATTAAACTGACAGGCCTATTAAATTAATTGAGATCCAGACCCTGAGTACAGAACCACTGCACTGCCCTACTGTCATCTGGGTGGTTTGCACTATCCAAACCCACAGTGCTTGCATTCAGATTCATTCTCTTCCCACCCGTTCATCTCCCTTCGGCTCTGTCTATATGCACCAACCAAACTGTAGCACTTTCACCAAACTTTTTGACAGAGTGGAGGAAGAGAAACAAGGGAATGTTGGCTCTAAGGGAAGACAAAAAAGAGAGAGCAAGCAGAGAAGAGGATTTTTAACGACGCACACTCAATGGAAGCATATGGAGGGTGTTTGTGTTCAACAGTTGCATCGACAGATTTTTACGGAAAAGAAAAGGCCTCCCATTAGTCTGTTTCTAAGTGTTTACAGGCACACAGCATGTTAGTGAGTATGTGCGTATGTTTATGTGGGGGGGGGAAAAGAGTGCAATTATGGATATCCAAAGCTTTTCACTTGCTTTCATACTTGCCGTTTCACAAAAGTCTGTTTTATGCATTTAGAAACACACACATGCACATGCACACTTGATGTTAGGATAAATATTTAAATGAACTCCTACAAATCACCTAAACAAACACGGATAACTTACATCTGCATGAAATTTTATTTACCAAACAGGAAACTGAGAACTAAACAATATCACAATTCTCTGTTTCAAATACGGTTTACCAGAACTGATGTCCATTTAAGGCAATTCAGTCCAATTGGTTGCCATTTTGGAAACAGCCTCAAGCAGCTATTTTCTATCTGTAGACATGGAACAGCAAGTTTTGTGGACTTGAATGGGGATTGACCAAAATTTTTAAACCTGTTGGTCAAGCTTACATTTCAGGAACATACTCAAGATATAAACAATTTGCACTGCAAACAAACAAACAAAACTATGTAAAATAATATTAATAATCAGTAATTTTGTCTGGATTTCCAGTTCAAGTTCATTGTTTTCATTTTTGAAGGGAAAAAAAAAAAAATCTTGAGACAAAGGTCTTCGTAATGATTTTCAGTTTTGTTTAAGATAATTAAAACAGCAGTTTTTAAATAACGAAAGAACATGTAAAAGTTGGTATTTGGGGTATTTGCTGTTGGGGCTTAAAGGCACAATAATTAACATGATAATTGTTACTACTGTAAATGTATATTAAATTATAATGAGATCTCCTTTAATGCTTACAGAATCTTTACATTTTAAAATTATTTTGTTTCTGTATTTTAAAATATGTTTTATATTAACATATTTTAATGACAGTATATTTATTGAACAAACACTTATTTATTTATTATTTTATTTATCAAAATAAGCAGAAAATAGTACAATAAAGTGATTATTTTGAACAAGTATTAACTTAGACATTTTGTACCCTATGATTTCTTTCTTTTTTTTTAATGTAATTTATTTTTTATAAAAACGGTCTGTCTTCAGATTTTAAGGTACAGTATTGATTAGTTATATACTGAAAAAAAATCATCATTGCATGCTTTGCTACTGGGGCCTTTGAAGCCACAGATTTTTATCACAATCAGCTGTGGTGGTCAGGGTATAAGGATCCAGCCTGTATTTCATGTTTCACGGGCTTGTTTAATGCTATGTTTGAAGCATATCCAGGACACCTTTGAGATGTATAGCCCTTGAAACTCTCTTTCTCTTCTCTCTTGTTCTGTCTCTCTGAGATAACAACGTAAAAGAAAGAAAAACAATGCTGGCTAGCAAAGTTGCCGTTGTATGCCAAGAGCTACAAAGCTAGCCAGGTCTGCAAGTGCTTTGCTGAGTTATGTGCCGGCGTTGTAAAAGCTAGCGTGCCCCTCGCTCACGGCTAATTGAATCCACTGAATTGAGTGATCTCCAAAGCAAAAGACACAAATTATCAGTAGTCTTGAAAAGCACTCCTGAGGAGGGCCTCCTAAATGAACAACACACTGTGTGAGACACTGAAAAGATTTGTCACAAACATCAGCCACTGGCCCTCCCATGACTTTGGCCGCCGCTGCTGAGGGCAGGTGGGAAACAAAATGCACGTGATTTTCTCACACTGAAAAACAGAAAATGTTTGACAATGTAATGTTCTTATTAGACTTGCTCATCGCTTAGCGACTAGCTGCAAATTTGAGAGAAAAACGAGCTGTTGGACAAACCTTTCAACAGCTGTCAGCATGTTAACACTTTGAAATAAGGTTTAATTCACATTGTTTATTCATCAGATAACACGAAGAGCATTTTTACAGCATTTAGTATTCTAGGTTGATATTAATTTCTACATATAGGGTACAACGGGGCTAAAGGCACACCCTAAGAAAAAAAAAGTGCTTTTCTCTTTTTTTTTGCTTTTTTTCAAAAAGTGCGCCCAAAGTGTATGATTGCAGAAAAATATATACGTCTGTACTGAACATTTGTGAAGCAACAGATTTTGTGTGGAAATAAATCATACGTTCATTTTGTTTAGAAATCCCTTTAATCCCACACGCGGGGTAAAAGGTTCTGCAGTGTGGGCACACAGGCACAGATATAGTTTTTTTTAATAATGTCTAAGTTAATACTCTAAAAACAATCGCTTTAGCAAAGTTTGTACTATTTTCTGCTTATTTTTATATATATATATTTTTTTTTTTTTTCAGTAAATATACTGTCATTAACATGTTAATATAAAACATATATTGAATATAGATTTACAGTAGTAATAGCAAATGATATTTTATTGTATAATATGATTAATATTATGTTTTTAAATATGATGGTTTCATTCTAAACATGGTGATTATCTCTAAGATGGACACCCAACATAATATATGATGTTTACCATCTGAATCTAACAATGTCATGTCAACAAATGGAAAAGTCAGCCTTCTCTTAATTACCATGTTAATTATTGTGCCTTTTAGCCCCAACAACAAGGGGCGCTTTTTACCTCAAATACCATACTTTTACATATTCTTTTGTTATTTAAAAACCGCTGCTTTAATTATCTTAAACAAAACTGAAAATCATCAAGAAGCCCTTTGACTTAAGATATGTTCAACAATTTTAGCGATTCTCATTTGCTACTTAAATCTACAACATCGACTTTGTGAATCTGTTATCGCGTCTAAGATCAGGCAAATTTGCACGTGTACCTTGAAAAGCGGATGTTTTGGAAAGTGCTACCCCACGTTTTTCTGCCATCTAGTGGTTTAGAGGAAAATAATATCAAAGGTACCTTTTACCCAGGAGCGCCCTTAGTCCCGTTGCAACCTATTCATATCTACATTTGTTAATCTATTGAGAACAAACGTGAATTAACAATGAAAAATGATAAGACTTGCATGACTTATGTAATTAAGACTTAGTAGTTTCTTTATATATTTAATAAGAAATTTTAAATAACACCTCTCAGGTCTCCATTGTGAGTCTATAGAGAAGGTTAAGTCTCTTTCAATGAAACACGGTTGGTGGTCGTTTGGGGGTGACTATTTCATTGCTATAGAAACAAGACGGCAGTTAAAACCCATAAATTTTAAATTAGCATACATATGTAAGTTTAAAGCTAGCTGTTCCCACCAAACCAAATCATTTAAGTGTAGATAATGTGGCATTTTACAAAAAAAAAAAAAAAAAAAAATCACAATGTTGCTGATGGTCCTCAGTTCAACGGGAAAGGGAAAGGAGAATGCAAAAGAGTCTTTCAAAAGGATTTTGGAGAATAATAAGGCAGTGCTCTGCAAATCTTTCTGGTACACGCTAAAGGTAGGAGGTGTTCCTCTTGTGTAGCAGCATGAGCTCATAATCTCTCCTCACACACACACACACCATGTGACGCATGAAAATGAGGGTCTGTCTCGAGTTCTCTTAAAACTGCTCCAATTCTTTTTAAGTGTTCTTCATGCTAGTGCAGAAGGACTGTGGGTTTAATAACTGGCGGGAGATTTTTGGGAATAGCCCATTACAATGTCATCTATTATAGACTACAGTACGTGTAGTTGGAGATGTATGGTGAGCCACTGAGGCTGAGTGTAGCCACAATTATACAATAGAAATCATGTACCTTTCTTTTAATAGTCCTAATTTCTTCTTTTATGGCTCTGTAATATATCTGAAATGAATTTAATAATTGCTGATTAAAAATGAATTGCTTGAGAAGAAAAGAAAGCCACAGTTTCTACTGGGACTTAACTAATCTTCTTTTCATGTGCCAGTATGAATGTTTTTAATGTACATGTTACTCTGACGGATTGCGGTGTTGTTGTCAGAGACGGATTTCATTTAGCAACTGGCTAATAGGCCGATAGCAAACATGAGCCGAGGGTGGGATGACATTCTCTGGCACACGTGAAGCCGAGGTCTTGTCTTTTCCCCTTTGGGCCATTCTCACCATTCAAGGCCTGGCCTGTAATTTTCAATGGGCTGTAGTGTCCAAGTGTTGCTGTGACCCCCACCTCTAGAGTAAATGGATTGGAGACGAGTCGCAGAGGAAGCCTTGATTATTTCCCCACGTCCCCCAGTAAAAAATAGACACTGGCACTCCGGACCTGTTATTATATTGGCGGGGCTGCTGCTGTTGAGCAGGTCTGGGAATTCGAGATCGCAGGGGTCGAATGACCGGACATACACAACCTAGTGATTACAGGAGCTGCTTTGAGAATATATGAGAGGACTGGGAAGAGGAAAAGATAGAACAATCTCTCTCTTTTTATATCTCAGTCCTCTTTCCCAGGTTTTAATTCAGGATAGTATCTCTGCAGAGAGCTCAGGTAGACTCTATAAATCTAGCTGGTGAAAATTAAATGGCCATAGACCCAATCCTTGCAGAGGAATTGTTTTCTGCCCATAAACGACTTTATTAGAGAGGAGTTTGCCTGCCTCTTCCATGTTTCTCTGTGTCTCTGTGCAGGGCCACCAGAACCAGGGGGACTGGTTCTTATTTTGCCTGCATCAATTAAACTCAGTCACCTGATATTAAAATATATACACTTGATCTGTTTTCAAAATATGGTACTGACTTACTATATTGACTATTGACTATTGCTATTAAAATATTGGGGTACGGTAAGTACAGTTGAAGTCAAAAGTTTACATACGCCTTGCAGAATCTGCAAGATGTTAATTATCTTACCAAAATAAGAGGGATCATACAAAATGCATGTTAGTTTTTTATTTAGTTCTGACCTGAATAAGATATTTCACATAAAAAACATATGATCCACAAGAGAAAATTTATAAGCATGACCCCTTGATTCTTAACACTGTGTTGTTACCTAAATGATCCAAAGCGTTTTTTTTTTTTTTTTTTTTTTTTTTTGGTCCTGAACAGTTAAACTGTCCCTTGTTCTTCAGAAAAAATTCTTCAGGTCCCACAAATTCTTTTGGTTTTTCAGCATTTTTGTGTATTTGAACCCTTTCCAACAATGACTGTATGATTTTGAGATCCATCTTTTCACACTGAGAACAACTGAGGGTTCAAACAATCACTGATGCTTCAGAAGGGAACACAATCCATTAAGAGCCAGGGGCGTAAACTTTTGAACATAATGAAGATGTGTACATTTTTCTTATTTTGACTAAAAACCTTAGTGTGAAAAGATGGATCTCAAAATCACATTTCAACAGTTATTGTTGAAATGGGTTTAACAATGCTGAGAATCCAAAGAATTTGTTTTTTTCTCAAGAACAGTGTGCAGTTTTAACTGTTCAGGACAAACAAGGCACTCGTGAACACCTAAAAACTAAACAACTAAAAAGAAAAAAAAAAAAAAACAGCTATGGGTCATTCAGTATTAAGAATCAACTCAAACTGTAAACTTTTGAATGGGGTAATTTTGATCAATTCAACTATGATTTTCTTTTGTGGACTATATGTAAACATATTTTATGTAAATCTTATTCAGGCCAGTACTAAATAAAAAAAAAATAACATGCATTTTGTATGATCCCTCTTATTTTGGTAGAATAATTAACCTTTGCAGATTCTGCAAGGTGTATGTAAACTTTTGACTTCAGCTGCATGCATGCAAAAATTTTAATTTTCTGCTGATAAAAGAATCCTTACAAACATGTCATGGTTTCTACAAAAATATGGTTTCACAAATGGTTTCAATTATGGCAATGATAAGAAATGTTTCTTGAACACTAAATCAACATATTAGCATGTGACACTGAAGACTGGAGAAATGCTGAAAATTCAACTTTGACATCAGACATTACATTTTAAAATATCTATAATAGAAAACAGTTGATTGAAATTGTAATAATATTTAACAATAGTATACTTTTACAGTATTTGCATCAAAAACAAAATCTATTTTTTAATAAAAAAAAAAAAAAAACATTAAAAAATAAGTAAAGAAAATAAATAAATAAATAAATAAATAAATACAAAGAATGGTGGTATACTTCACTGTAGTTTTTGCATATTATTACAAACAATTAACATTAACTTTTTTGCCCTCTACCACAAACTAAGAAAAAAATATGTTTGATCAAACATTTACCCACAGACCCACAAAATCCTCAGAAAGACAGAATCAATTAAAGTAAACAAGAGTGTGCTTATCCCTAGAGAACATTGTTTAATAGTTGAGCAACTCAGACAACATGTGGCGCTAAGCCTGCGTGCATCTAACATGCCAAAGCACACTTCACATTTGAGTTAGCATATTCTGACAAGTGCAAGGATGAAATATGACATGTTCATTTGTACACTGTAATTGAACAAATATAATGATTGCGGGGGAAACTGTGCCAGGAAGATTGTATTAAACCTACATTAATGGCAATCAGTGTACTATTGACAATTAACTATTAAAACGATTTTATCTCTAATCATAATTTGATGGTAAAATACGGATTTAAAGATTATAAAGAAAGAAAGGCTCAGATCAATACATGTTGGAGATGAAAATTTGGATTAGTGAGTAAAATATAATGCAAAAAAATATTCAATATAATGCTGGATATCAGTTTTAGTGCAGCGCGCATTCGCATAACTTTTCAGCTCGAGGTGTATCTGAACATGAATTGAATTTTCCAGTACTACTACGGAGAAACCCTGTTTCATGAATATTAATTAGGTTGCAACAATGGACAGTGCAATAAGGTTACAACACAACCTAATTAATATTCATGATCTACAGTAAGCAATTGTTACATCATAAAGTCACAAGAAGCCAGTTGGTGGCGCCACATTTTAAAACTTTTTAAATATTATTTATTTGATTTTCATTCAGATATTTTTCCAGCCAGGTGAATTTGTTTGCTAAAAGTTGAATAGACTGAGTGCATTGGACTAGTTCATGGAGAAGTGGTTTTCTGTTTTTTCCCCTACTAAATGTCTAATATGACCCTAGTATAACACGCACACACATGCTTTGACACCCCGATCATTATTCACAGAGTGAACAAGCACACTTTCATGGCACAACCCACCTTAAATCACAGTATAATTCACCTAATCACCCGTCTTATTCCATACTATGGCAAGTGAGGGAGGACACCAGATCACAGCGCCTGAAATTAACATGACTGAAAAGGCTCAGGGGACTCCATAATTCAGCTGATTTTATAACAGCCTCTCATAAACTCCTGAGCGTGACCTTCATTTTTCAAAGGCCGCCCTGCATTCCGTGCACTGACAAGATTTATTGGCCAGCACTAATAGCCTGGTCTCTCTTTGGTGGCCTCTCATCGATATAACGCTTCCTGGCTAGCCGGGTGAGGTGGCATGTGATAATGAATATTTTTGCAGTTTTCAAGCATTCAGGATTATGTTTTTTTGTGATGAGAATGCAAAAAAAAAAATACCTTTAAAAACCTTGGCACGCTACTAAAAAACACAAGACAATGATTTTATTCTTTGCTATTCATAGGCACCAAGACTATTTCAGTTTTCTTATATCTGTTTTCGTACGGTTTCTGTGTCTGCAGCTTTCTTATTTTCGGAGATATTGAGAATCGCACACGCACACACATACGCACAGACACCTTTCCTCGCATGTAGCTAAGTGACAGTGTTCTTGTGATGGAATGGCTGAACCGTAGAGGCCCCTGTTGCAGCGCATTTTCTCTCTCTCGCATACGAACGCACAAACACGTTCGCACACACAGAGCACCTTGGCCTTGCTCTTGCTCCTGAGATGCAATGCCACACAGCTCTCCCACAACTTGATGGATGGCCGCTGAACCTTCCCTCTCTTGCCTTACACACACACACACACACATAATCTCATTTGGGAACGGCCTGGACACACACACGCAGTAGTAATCTCTTTTTGCGGCCTGCGGAATGACACTGTGGCAAAAGAAATGGAGAGCTATTGGTAGACTCCCGTCAGTTCTTTCCACTTCTTATTCCATTCTGTTTGAATCCATTTGACTTCAGCCACATCTCTTCTCCATACCAATGAGGTCCCGGTGATGAGGAGCAGTCTCTTTTACACAAATATGTAAGACTTTGTGCATTATTTATACTGGCCCCAGTGTTTAATCTCCACTTATGCAGTCAAGAGATCACAACTCACTTAATATTTCAGACCTTCATGCTTGTGTGCTTTACACTGGAGAAAAGCAAATGTTAAAAAGACAAATAAATGGCTGGAGACGGATCGTGTGCGTGCATGCAGGTATGTGCGTCTGCTTTTGTGCCTGTGGTGACAGATATGGGTTATGTATGTCTCTTAAAACCATCTGGATTTGGAAAATTATATTACCCGTTTTTAGATGTCAACACATGCAGATGTTTTATTGCCGAATGAAGTTGTCAGTCATTCTTAGTGTGCATTAGTGCAGCCAATAAACATCTATCCATTCAAGTGAAGCACATTTTGATTAGACAGCAGTGGCGGTATGTGATGAGAGAGTATGTTGTGGTGTCACCAAGAAATGACACTCGTATATTGCGTGTCCTTATTCTTTCATGAAGGACTAGTATGGCAATTTCATTTGAGTTCCTCAACAGACTTGAGACTTGCTTAACAGGCACATGCTCAAACAGAAACACTTGGCTTGATACGCCCTGAAGACTTTGATGTTTTTTTTTTCTTTCTCCCACACACAAAGAAACACAAACATCCCCACTGCATGGATGAGCATACAGAAACCATAAGCCAGTTTCGTCCCCAACAATATTCAAAATCCCCCAGGTATGTATTTATTTATTTATTTATTGGACACTGTTGAGTTCTGTAAGTAAGTAAGTAAGTAAGTAAATAAATAAATAAATAAATTCCATATATTTAAGAGGATGTTCTTCAGGATCTCACTCTGTTTAACCAATGAATTTACATTAATTTACATTACTCGATAAGAAATGAGGATTAAAATAATAATAATAATAATAATAACTACGCAACTCAGAATAACTAGAAATATTTATTAGAAAAATGTTGCACTTTAAAATGATTAATTGTGATTAATCGATTCAAAACAAAAGTTTATGTTTACATACTATGTAAGTAATATAATTTATATTATATATAAATATAAATGTTTTACATGTGAATCTAACAATATATACATGTAGTGTGTGTATTTATATATACATAATAAATATACACAGTACACAAACATATAGTATGTAACAATAAACTTTTATTTTGAATCAATTAATCACAGCTCTAGAAAAAAAAAAAAAAAAAATTCAATAGTGTTTTAGGATTGTATTAATTTACATGACTTTTCCAGGTCTAGAAATCACTCTATACATTTAGGCCATAGGTTTTCCAAAAGTGTGAAAACAGTAATATTAAAATAAGAAATAGCTTGATATTTATTTATATTAATTTTTCTTCTCATTTTATTTTATTATTTTATTGTATTATTTAAACACAATTGAAACTGACACTCTTAACTTTCTCACTAAATGTTTCTGATCTTAATGTTAACAATTAAATTTGGATCGAAGGGTGTTAAGAAGCTGTTTTATTGATTAATTGATTGATTGATTGATGCATCGATTTATTCTTTAAAATAATGTACACTGATATATTATCCCAAAGACAGACAACAAATGAATGAATGAATGAATGAATGAATGTCAAAAAAATCATGAAGTGATAACTTTCTCCACCTATAAGTTACTTTCAGTTGATTTTACTACCCCAACACCTGTCACGAAGACCATTTTTCACAATCCTGACAGCTAAATGAAGTCCCGCCCTCTAGAAATGCATCAAATCACGCAAGTAAAATGGGTTGCAAATGTGCCAAGATGCACCACAGACCACATCAGGCCGTAAATATGAACGCGGTCCTATTGAAACAAGCAAAAGAGCCATTTCAACCATCCGATCCCTGTTTGCATTCTTTGTGTTGACAGTGAACTATTCCCCTGTGTTATTCTGGAACAATGCTAAGTGGTTGTGCTTTTTTACAAGCACCACTTAAACACAGACAGGGCCGCGGCTGTGAAAACAATTACACAAATATACACAAAACAACAGATGCACACGCCAAGTCAAGCCAACGCATATGTTCACTTCCTCTGACCTGAAAATAGCCAGAGAGGTGAGCTAACATTTCAGAACCATGATGACGTAAAACGTGACTAAAACAATGAATGAGCCATGCTCAGAATACTGACATATACATTTGACAGTTCAGTTTTCCATTACAATTTTATATTATTGCACCGCTGCTACAGTGCTTGGCAACTTTGGACTGCCTAAATAAATTGTTAACTATTTTCTATGCATTTTGCTGTTGTTTTCACTTTATGAAAGCAATAAGCCACTCAAGGATGTGCATTACAGTGATTCTGCCATGGTTAGGGGCTTTCCATTTGGCATTCCGCTTAAAAACACTCCTTAACTGTGGTAAACAAATGGCTTATTGCTTTAATAAACCCTCACACTGACGGACACACAAACACGCATATGACAGGCAGAAAATGGAACAAAAAAAACAAAAAAATCAGCAGTATTACACTACAGCGGTAAATGATACAGCCGGAACGTACGTGTATGTGTGTGCGCCGTGCACGAGTCGTAATCCAGTGCACCCTGTGAGTTTGGACACCGTCAGAATTGAAGTACAGATGGGGGTTAAGCACACACGGCGATGACACCGGCACTTACAATCAGCACAGCAGCAACCAATCAAGAGATGATCTCACTTTTTCCCTTCACTTCGGCCCCGTCGCTTCTATTCCACCCGCAACTGTCGCTTTCATCATTTTAGCATGATAAATGTTACAAGTGCATCTCCGTAGCTTCAATCAAGACTATTCACATGAAGATTGAGGAACAAGAGACTATGAGAGAGAATATAATAGAGAATAAAGAGAGGAGGAAGGCGACAGAGGGACCGAGAAAAAGAAAGAGAGGCAAATAATGAAAGAGAATGAGAGAGACTGCAGGCACGCTCGAGCTACATCATGCTGTCAACGGGCAGCTGAAATGATAGATTACTTACAGTAACAGAAGGAGGAAAAAAGAAATCAAAGAGACGTCGCAGTACTACTTGTAAAAGGTCAAGTGAAATCGCTACAACTGCGTTCCAAGAAGAAGAAGACGAGTGTAAAAAAAAACGAAACTGTATTTTTGAACTGTTTTCTCTGTTAACTTGGCCCTGTACTGTATCAAACAGAGCTTTTATATTTCTGGCTAAAGTTTCACAGGTCATTTACATTTACTGTTTTACATACGCCCGTGTCGACACTGGGCACAAATGAAACGCTGACCTGCGCATGCAAATGAAGAGTTGGCCTCTACTTTCCAAAGATGATCTGTGATGTTCAGCTTTTATTTAATGATCCAGTTGTGAAGTAAATGGCTAATTAAATCTCAAAAGTCTCCCAGTGGAAGCCACAACCATGCATGTGCACTATCTTGAGTCGCATCTGTACCTGCGACAGATTTGGTTGGCCATTCAGTGCTGGCGTTGAGCTGACAAGCTCTCCTTAATAACACAGCAATCAAGCCTGCAGCTGATCCAATTCTGTCCTGGTCTCCATTACCCAGCAATTCTGTGCCACTGCATGGCGTGTTATTTAATGTGACGTGACGATGATGGCGTGTAGTTAATTTTACGCTTCTGTATTGTGATGAATAGAATATACAGCTGCTTGTAAATGCAGCTTGATTGCTTCATTGATTGAAGGCTTATTCTCAAGTCTGAGGTCTCTTGACAGACATTTTTGAAAGGAACTGTAAATAATTACAACGTAATATTTAAAGTCAATGCACTAGAAAATTAAATATTTATTATTTAAAGGTCACATACATGCACGCTCAACCCATTGGTTTCTTTTAACTCACAAAAGCACTTTGTATTTAATGAAAATAAGCTTCTGTGATTTGCGTGGATGTTTTGCTAGCAGCAATACAAGGTGAGCTGCAAAAGCTCACACAAACACTCATAAACAGCCAAGTGATCGCATTTGCATGGACGTGTTTTTGTATCGCTCGTACATGCCCAAAATAAGCGATGCTTCGGCCCGCCAAAGACATGTATGTAAAGCAACTGCAAGATCGGAAAGGCTGAAACCACAACAGACAAGCCACACTGACCTCAGAAAGCCTTACAAATCTCAGCAATACTCTTAGACTAAATATGGAGATGGATTAGTTCAAACCAAACCATTTTGCACTCTCAAAAAAGAAAAAAAAAAATTGCCAGTGACTGGCAGATATTTGATTCAAATGTTGATCTTGGCTCAAAATGAAAAGGCTGTTATAACCCTCGCTCTGTTCGTACAAAATAGGCCAGAATCCTTTTCATCAGTGAATGACACTCATGCTGTTCGACTGCATTTAGTCGCCTCTGATCTAGAGTGTTATGGAATCATGGGAAATGATTAAAGACTGAATCTATCAGCGTTCGTTGGTTTAAACCATTAACAATTCTGGATACGGCCTTTTCAGTAAATTTCACCTCTGCGTCTTTAGAGGGCTGAGTCAGAAGAATTAAGCAGACAGTAAGCAGTGAAAGAAAGAATGCTCTCCCATCAGAGACATTAGCAGTGTTCAGACCAGCTGAATATATAATGCAACAAAACCATAAACCAACACTTACTAACGGCAAACAACCAGATTTGTTCTTTTTAGAAAAGCATTAGACGCTATGAAACACCTTGATATATTACCTTTCTGGCCAGCAGGAAGCTGCTGTCTCCCACCTGCATTAAGGTAAATTAACGACAGCTTAAATGTCTCATGTGCAGCGAGACATGGAAACACTAGTGTTGTCTGGTTACCTGTCTGGGGCAAACAACGCGGTGTAGTTTCTGTTTTCAAGACAGAAGACGGTGAGTATGTGTGTGTGCATGAGTTTCTGTGTGTAAGGAGATTAGGGGGATGTAGGTAACATGAAACCAGACCACACATTTATGAGGCCACTGCACTCGATCCCTCTCAACACTCACAAAACACACACACACACACGCAGAGAGAGAGAACAGTAGAGACCTTTCTCTAGCCTGTTAACAGGGCCTTCTTTCTAGTTCCTGTCTCTTTTACCCTTTCCTCCACTAGACAGAAAAAGGAGAGAGGAAGGGGAAAAGAGAGAGCATCTCAGATGTCAGACCACAAGAACTGAAATCAAACACGATCAAAAAGAGCCAGGCCTTTTCACAAGGAGAAAAACACAGGTAGTTTTCATGGATGACTTCACCAGAGGGAATTGTACTGTGAAGAGAAAATTAATCTTGTCCAGAAAACTAGGTATTTCGAGTCAGTTACAAGACACCATTATTAATACCACTGTATGTTCTCCATCATTAATTTAAACGCTACACGTGCACCAGTACATCTAGTTCCAGAGAATGATGAGGTCATGTGACCTGTTCTGAAACTCAATAGTGTCAATATAACTAATTTATTGAATTTTACCATCTACCAGAAAGATTAATGCTACCTAAAATGACTATGCATCTTACTTTGTAACAATAAAATGTATTTTCCTGAATGAATTAAAGTGTCCTTTAAATATATTAAGTGGGCTTCCAATTAGAAACTGAAAGAAAAAAAAAAAAAATGCCACCCCTACTGAATATTTAATATGATTACATTAAATATATATTGATCATTACAATTAATTACAATTACGAATACAGCTACCATGATTGTGAAATATTTTATTTACAGTTTACCTATTTATTTATATTTACCCTCGTTGCATCAAAGGTTACTATTTACAATGTGTCTTTGCCGCGTCAAGCATTGTAATTGACTGCATGAACAGAATAACCAATCAAAGGTGATTCAGTAAGTCACTGTGTAGAAGAAATCCACTCGAAACAGCAGTTTTGCTCAGAGCGAAGTCGTCTATTGAGATCTACACTTTTGCGAATCCTCTAATTATCTGAAACAAGGTGTAGACACAGTGTAAATAAGAAATTTATTATGTAGTATAGTCAGATTTATTTGTTATAATGGGAGTTTTTGCAAGAGGGTGAAACTGAAGTGATTAACAGCTTCAGAGATAATAAAGGGAGTGTTCTTTCCTGACTTTCTGTGTAAGCTGTATTTTTCATGCTGCTATAAAGTCTCAGGAGTGGTAAATGCATTTAAATGCAGAAGTAATTCTACCAAATTATAGTTCTTTAGGTGACTGACAAAGTGATAACCAGCAATATTTCGGCTTGCATTTTAGCAAAGGTCTTGTCGTCCTGAACAAGAAGCATCTATGCAATAGTTTAATCTGTTTAGTAATAGCTATTTTTAAGCAAAATAATACTATACTAACAATACCCCCCCACCCCCCCCCCACCCCCCCCCACCCCACACACACACAAACACAAACACACACAAACACGAACAATAAATCAGTATATATTAATAAATAAATACAAATCCTATTAATCGACATAATCACAATTACAATATTGAAGGAAATAATCAACAATTATGTGTTTTTTTGTTTTTTTTTTAATTATCATGCAGCCCTATCGCACAGCTGTAATTAAACCTTACAGCAGTATGACACTCATCAAATCAGTGATTCATCAAGAATTAGTGGCTTGAGTCCATTATGAGTGTGCCTGGCACATTTTCCCTTCATGATGAGTGACAGAGAAAGAAAGAGACTGGGAAGGAAGGTAAAGACGGATAAAAGAATTAAAAGAAAAAGAAAAAAATAATAAGAAGGTCATCATAAATGTCAACAAAAAATGTTCTCCCATTAAATCCAAGCTGGAAACATATTAGGCTCAAAAATGAAATTCTAATGGCTTCTCTTTATAAAGTATTTGATATAGACTATTATGCTATCTTAATGGGATTTTGCGAGGGCATGTTGGCTACTTCTGATAACGCTCAATAAAACATCTAAAGAGCCCCTCTTAAATTGTCAGCAGGGACGTACGTAATGACGCTGGACTTGATCTCGCTTCTTGCCAAGGACGCTGTAATTGCAAACTGGTAATAGTGTAGAACTCTTTTGCTCAGCACCCTGTGAAAGTCTGCTGCATTTAAATGGACAAACAAATGGACGGCTCATACAAAGCACTGCAGCTTTCAAATAAAAAGCAAATAAATAATTATCTAAGCAGAGTACTTGGACACACAATACATGTGCTAGGGCAGCAAATGGAGGCTGTGTTTAAATATGCATGAGATGTCCGAAAGAAACATGGGCAACCGTACTTCTTTTCGCAGAGAAGTGCAGACGCCTAAACACAACACATCAGAGGGCTGTTCAAGAGGGTAGGAGAAAGAGGAGAGATGAAAGAAAGACAGGACAGAGTTGTCAACAGAAAAAAAGGGAAGCTGTGCACGGAGCCAGAATTTGTGAGGAAGAAAAAGATAAAATGAGAAAAGAGAAACAACTGGGATATTGGAAAGAAGCAGTAGGCATAAAAATGAAGAGATGAGAGTAGGTGTTTCTAAATACACAGTGGGGGGAAAATTAAAATTTCAAAAAGCACAAACCAATATGTATATGTAAGGAAGAAAATTCCGTAAAATGTGTGAGGGTATGTAAGAGAGAAAAGGCTATCTTTGTGGCATGTCTCTAGAAAGGGCATTGTTCTGGAATGCAAGAGAGGACACTACTTACGCCATGTTAGATAGGAATCAATAATGCATTAACCACCTTAGAAAACACATGAAACGACAGGGCAAGTGTTCTTTTCCTGGCAAATCTGGACAATGAAAGGGCTGACTTCATTTTGAATTAACCTCACCAAGCACTGGGGCGCTCCACAGGACAGGGAACAATAATGATATGAATTGATTATTTCACACATGTGCCTAAGAATTTACAAAGCCATTTCATGGCTGCTGTGACAAAGGGCTTTTTATGCTTTAAATAATGGCATAAACAACAAGGAGAGTAGAAGCGGTAAAAAAATAAAGATAAGAGAATGTGAGAGGGAGAGAGAGAGTGATGAGGCCAGATTTCACTGCTAGGTCACTGCATTGGTCCAGACACACAAGTGCACAGGAATGTTAAACGTGACCTCCCACCCAGATGTTCCCAGTCCGTTCGGATAAGCACGTTAAAACATGACACCACAACTAACATTCCACCCTTTTCAATCTTTTCTCCCTCCACTGCATCTCACTCACCCCTCCTCTATCCTGCCTTCCTCCCAAAAAGAGAAAGAAGTAACCATGTTTTGATAAAAGAGGTTGGGTCGTGCCCCAGCCGCAAACCTACTGCTGAGACGGAATAGCTGTGAACCAGAGCCATATGTGATCCCATTCGATCTTCAGGCGCACACACGCAGACAAAGGTCACCAAGGCTGACACCCGCATCTGCCCTACAACTACACTAAAAGACGTGCCAATGTGTCCGCAGCGTGGCCTCGGCACCCCAGGTGGCCCGGCGGATATGATATCCCTGACTGAAGAATGCCTTCATGTCGCTTTTAGCATTACATCTAAATGGCACTCTGAGGCGAAGCAGGTCGATACAGGGAAACAGAAGCATTGGCTAAAAATACATATATCCAGCATGATAGTATTACAGTGTAGGCTGAATAGTGTTGGTGTTTATAGACACTCAGATAAAGCTTGAAGATTCAAGTATAAAAAATGTGATTGATATCATAGATTCGAAATGATAAAAGATGTTGTTCTTACCTGTTTGTTGTACTTGTTGATGGTTTGGCTACTGTACTCAGAACAGTGGTCTGATCCGATGGATATGTTATCTCCAGTGCCGACAAACGTGTTGGCCGGCGGCAGGTCCTGAACAGCCTGGTGCTTTTTTCCTGCCGTTGGCGACTGAGGGTGCAGCTGAACTGTGGGCAAGGGTGAGCTGGATTTGTAATGGCGGGCGAGATCTGGGCTTCCGGGGCCACCGTTGACGGACCGATAGCGGCCCATTCCCGGACTGTCCGACAGTTTCTCGTTAACGCCATCGTAGCGCTGCCCATTCGGCTTGGATGCCTCGACGGTGACGATGCTGCTGTATAAAGGCTGTTTAGACTTTTTCTTATTCTTGTCTTTCTTGGGTTTCTTGCCTTTATCGTGTTGCTGAGGAGTGAAGAAGTCCTCATGGTCTTTCTTTCCAGCCTCATAGCCATTCTTGTTCTTTGGACGGCAATAGCGGGCCATGACGACCACCAGGATGATAAGAATCACCGTCATGATGCCTGATATAACTCCTATGGCGATGCTCAGCCGTTGCTTTCCTAGGTCATAGTTGGGGTCTCCTGCAATGTCAGCATTGAGCGGGGTACCAAGACTTCTGGCAACTTGCGCCTCTACGATAGTGGAGTTGGACAGCGTTTCGTTAACGTAGATATGGACCAGTGTGGTGGTGCTTTGCGACGGAACCCCGCTGTCGTTCACTTGCACAACCAGCCGATGAAGGCCAAAGTGTTTTTGCTCCAGCTTGCCAACTAACAAGATCACTCCGTTCCATTCATTAATTTCGAACAACTTAAAGGGATTGCCTCCCACAATTCTGTAGCTGAGGTTAGCATTAATACCTGTGTCGGTATCAGTAGCTGAGACAGTCCTGACCACCGTCCTTATGTTGCTAGAAGGAGGAAGCAGCGTGTATGAGCTATTCATTGGAAAAGTAACTGTGGGGGGATTATCATTTACATCCATTACAGAGAGAGACACCGTGGCCGTAGCTGACCGGGGCGGATCGCCTCCATCAACGGCTTTGACACGGAATGAATAATTGTTTTTTTGCTCACGGTCGAAAGCCACGTTTGAGAAGATGGTACCAGTGTTGTTGTCAATGGAAAAGATATCTTCCTGTTGCTCAATGTATAGACTCATGTCTGCATTTTGTCCTTTGTCAGCATCCATGACTGTTATCATGCCAACAGGGCTGTTGGGTTGCAGGTTTTCCTGTATATAGAAAGTGAACACATCCTGCATGAACTTTGGCTCATTGTCATTTTTATCCGCCACCAGGACGACCACAGTGGCTGAGCCCTGCAGAACAGGCATGCCTTTGTCTTTGGCGATAACTTTGAACTCATATCGCTCCGTCTGCTCCCTGTCAAGTATAGTGTTGACACGGATGTCACCAGTGTCTGCATCAATGGAAAATATCCCGTTCACAGAGGAGTCCAGGGAGTACGAGATTTCTGCGTTTTTGCCGCTGTCTGCATCTAAGGCCACTACGGTGACGACACGCTCGCCGGGAGCATTGTTTTCAGGAAATGAAACTTCCACTGTGCTTTTGCTAAAAACTGGTGGATTGTCATTCATGTCCCCCACTTTTACTATCAGTGAATTGTTGCTAGAGAGGCTAGGGCTCCCAGAGTCAACAGCAACAATGACCACGTTATACTCCTGCACTGCCTCATAATCAAGTGGTGCTGACGTATGGAGAAAGTACTTCTTTTTGTTCATTTCACCCTCAACCTCACTAGCGGGTTTGAGCTGAAACGGAACATCTCCCACTACGGTGCACGTCACTATACCGTTCGGCCCTTTATCTCGGTCTGACACTTGGACCAGAGCGATGGGTGTATCGACAATCACATCCTCTGCCACATTAGCCACACCGTCTTTGAGGAATATGCGTCCTATTTTTCGGATGTCAATATTGGGGACATTGTCATTTTCATCTTTGATGTTGATGATCACTGTTGCCTTGTCAGTCTTAGGAGGCTGGCCACGATCACGTGCCATGACTGTGAAGCGAAGCTGGCTCACGTCTTCACGGTCAATTCTGTGCAAAACACTGAGCCAGCCAGTGCTCTCGTCGAGCCGCAGCAGTCGTCGCACTGACTCTGTGGCTGCTCCAAAAACATATTCAATCTGTCCATTCACGCCAACGTCGGTGTCACCCGCTTTTAGCTGGAGTATGGGGGCACCTGGGGAGCTGTTTTCTGGCAGGTCTGCCTCATAAACACTCTTTTCGAAGCGTGGGGTGTTATCATTTACATCTGTGATCATGACCCTAAGAATGGCCTGGGAGGAGCGTGGGGGGTCGCCCCCATCTCTAACACGCAGAGTCAGCTCATAGGAGTCGCGCTGCTCCCTGTCCAGTGCCCCTTTGATAATCAGCTGCGGCTGCTTCTCCCCGTCTGTGGTGTCAGCAACTTGAAGTTCAAAGACGCTGCTACGACTCGCCCCCTCGTCGAACCTCCGCTTGCCCATGTGAGTGTCAACACTGCCGGAGCCGGAAGTGCCGATCCGTCTGACAGAGCTCTCGCCGTTGTCCTGAATTAACTCGTAGCGCTCAATTCCATTCCGACCGAAATCTCTGTCGGTGGCCGTGGGCAGGAGGTAAAGTGTGCCAATGGGTCTGTTCTCCTCAACGGAGAGCGTGAGTACAGGTGAGGGAAAAGACGGCGTGTTGTCGTTTATGTCTAAAATGATCACTTTGCCCTCGAAGAGATCGACCCAGCTCTGTGCGGGTCCTATCACGGACACTTCGAAATCTATGAAACACTCGTTCTCATCAAAAATCATTTGACACTGCGGCAGCTTTTCGCGGTCTATCCGCCGCTCGTTCGTGCTCAGGTCTCCGGTCATGTTATCGATTTTGAAGTACTCAGAGCCGGATTCTAAGGTAAAAGTCACATCCATGCCAGCCGTGATGCCAAGGTCCGCGGCTACATTACCCACCCGGACATCGGCAGGACCCTCCTCAGCCAGGCGGTACCGGAGCACTTGCTTGGCTGCGGGCTGACTCAGCAGCTGCAGAATAAGAAAGCAGTAGCTTAAATAGTCCACAATGCCTGTAGTCCTCATCGCTCCTCGCGGGTTTTCCAGCAAAATTGAACGTTGATTTTGTTTAAGGGCTTTTTCACCTTCTTCTCGCTTGTGTTTAAGCGCCTGTTTCTCACTGCATGTGTTTTCACAACCGGTTACCTCTCTGTGGTTACCAAACTCAGACAGAATAGCGCATATCTGTTGTTTTTTCTTCCCTCTCAGACTAGGCTCACGCTATTCCCTTTTCATTGATTTGTCCCTCAAAAATATGCCTAACACTGACAGAAAGTCTTAACGAATTCATTCAATATTAAGCTTGAAATAAACATGCCAGAAATTACTTGCTGAGACTACTCCGTCTTTGCCATGACTTGACATCGCCGAGTCTTTTCATTAAAGGCAGCGAAGCCAGATATTCAATCCATTGCGCAATCAATTAATAAGGTTTTAAATCCAGTCTTCCCAGATGCGAACTCTCCGCTCCAGATGATATCCGACCACACGGAAAAGAAACTGAAATATCAGAACTTCTTGTGCCACGGATGTAAGCCGCAAATGATCTGTCCTCTCCGTGTGCCGTGTCCGCGCGCACAAGATTTCTCCAGTCCACTCAGCGTCTAATAGTTCTCTCACTTGCACCAGAGAACGAAAAAAAAAATCTCCGCAGTGCCACTGTGCCGTTCAGCGTTAAGGCAAATTGCAAAGCTGAGCAACAATGAAGTTATAATCCTGGCAGAGATGCTAGGAATGTGGTATTTAAATTCCAGCGCGAGGACGGTCCCTCTGTCCAGCGCGCGCCTCTCACCTGCAGCAGAAGCGCGTGTGTATCTGCCGCACTCTGCGCGCGAGTCTCTCTCTCTCTCTCTCGCTCCCTCTCTCTCTCTCTCTCTCTCTCTCTCCACCCCCTTCGCGCTGCGCTCCCTGTGCGACAAACAAAGCTCAACTTGATCGCTTAGTTTTACTGTTTGAGGAGGGTTTCTTCTTGTTGGTTCGCAAGGGCATTTTATTAGCGTATACATAATTTACTGTCCACAAATGAGCGTTTGGAGACAGTTGGAGGTTCACTGTGCGAAATTATCCAATGCTTTCCAAAAAGGGGTTTGACTTTTCAAAGGGAATTACATTTTTTGCTGAGGTCGGCGTCGCGCAATTCAAAACTGTTTTGCCAGCCGTCAGCTATCTTAAAGATGCTGCAAAGATATTTACGTTGTACAAATCTATAATAAAGTGATAATGGCAGTATTTATGTTTTGTCGACGCAGTGCGCGATACTGAGCGTAACTGAACTGTTGCTATGGTTACATCTTTATTCAAACAAGACTTCTATAAGCATGTGTCTATTTAGCACATTTTGTATTTAGTCTAACTTTGGGGAAATGTATATTCTTGTATGTAAATTGCGTAATTTTAAGTATGTCATATTGTCAATGGGATGTCGTGTAACTAGTGCAGTTTCACAGACTGTGTTATTTATTTTAACGTGTCAGCAAATTACATCACCATATGTCATAGTGCATTCAACCTTACTTTACAATCGAGGTAAGATTATTAGGTAGGACTGTAAAAGTAGAATTAAATCTGTTTTGTTGTTTGCACTTCTTGCTCCGTGCATATCCCAACAGTACTCTATTCATTATCCCACTCCGTGCATCCCAGATCTCGGTTTCGGTGCCCCTTGTGGCTTCCTGGTCTGCTGGAATATAAATGTGTGTGGTCGTTCGTGGTGAGATTTCTTCTTCGTCACGAGTATGTACGCGGTGAGTTCTTCTACTACTTAACACTCATTTTTCTCCATCTGTTATGGGCTTTTTGCGCAGAAAAGGCACCACGGACAGCGACGCTCGGTTGACTCACCGGTGTGAAGGAGTGAGAGAGCGAGTGCGGTGACTCTCCGTGACCAGAACTCTGATGGAGACCATCAAATGCACAGCGCAGAGCTACGATTTATATACCTCTTTTAGTTAGTACCCTGCGCGTTTCCGTTTGGTGCTGTAGCAGATTTATCTAGTAATGCAGTTCATCCATAAACACTTCTTTGAGGCAGGTATTTCTAACTGTACATTTACCCTTGTGAGGAGGCGGGCTTCAGGGGATATGTGTGCGATTTTTGCCTATCTAAAGTGTGACTGAGAGGGCTGAGCTGACTGTATCCCCAGCGCGCAGTGACTGGACCGGAGAGCTGCCGCTTGCAGAAGGAAGCCCCGCTATCCATAATGTGAACAGTGCGCCAAATGTCGCTACACAGCGCCCTCTGTTGTCCTCTTAAAAATGATACTGAGCAAATTAGTCATTACTGCATATATGTTGAGGTGGAGTTGTAGTATGTATAAAGCGGGGGTTTCCTTATATATCTGCATAGGCTGTAGTCTATCTGCTCGCTTTCAATTTGTGAGTCAAATTCGGGCACCGTTTTCACTCCTATTCCCTGCAGTCCGTTTCTCATTTAAAAGTACTGTCACTCATTAGGACGTTAATGACATTTGAAATGAGTGCTTTCAAAAGCCACTAGAGGGTGTTACCCTTTTTAGTGTGGAGTGCATGGAAGTTAAGAGGTCAGCTTTTTAATATAGAGTCATTAATTTCTAGGCTCCTCTCAGGTGGATGTTTCAGGTTGAAATAGATTTTAGATTTTTCAATATTCTTTTGTTTGTAGGTTCCAGTTCACCTAAATGACATTCATTGTCTATAGTGACTTTAACACACCTAAAACGTGCAAAGTGGACAATTAGTAGCTTCAAATTTGCAGCACATAGGAGTGATGGAATTAGGCCTATTGTTAACCTAAAGTAAGAGACAGTGGACAACAGCATTAACATTCTAAAATAAGTCTGGGTAATTGTGATGATTTAATACTGTGCTTAAGGAATAAAAAAAAAAAAAAAATATATATATATATATATATATATATATGAAAATTAAAAGGTTAGTTTAAAAAAGAAACAATGAAAAGAGGTCCATTTGTGTGAGAAAAAAAAGTCTATGCAGGTCCATTAGTCAGAAGGAAAACACTGCTAAATTATTAAATGTGTCAAGAAAATCATTCTAAAAAAATGATACTGTCTGCCAAATATGGGCAAAATTGCTTGAGCAAACATGAACAGCGGTTCCAAGTCAAAACAGTCCGACAAGGATAGACATTTTACTGGATAGTCATACATAATTAAATATTACAGAAATACATTCTGAAAAAAAAAAAAAAAAAAAAAAAAAAAAAAAAAATTCACCACAGAATTGAATCAGCACTTCTGTAAGTCTGAGAAATGTGCTGGGTTTCTGTCTATGACTGTTTATTTATACAATATCAGGTCATTTAACATGGCTAGGTACACCCAAAAGCGAAAAAAGATGAGCATTGTTATGCCACTTTTTGTAATATTAAAAGGCATAAGCATAGAGACACTGTTATGTTTATAGATGGCTGAACTACAAATAAAAAATATGATCCAGCACCAAATCATATGATTAAATGATGAGTAGTTTTTTTTTTTCTTTTTTTTTTTTTTGGTTTAGGAGTTCACAGTTTTTAGTTTTGTGCAAGATAACAAGAAGGCAGAGGGGGTGTGTGGAGAAAAACAGAATCATATCTGTGTATGATTGATAATAAAGTGCCAAATCTCAGAGAGTGAGAGCGGTAGTGAGAACCTGTGACAAGAATAACTCAGCTTCCACACATTACATTGCAGAGGTGCCACTGAAAGGTGTCACAGCAACTTTTACAAATGTGATGGAAACTGTTCAGATGAGGTTTTATGAGCTGATTGTAAAGGCTACTGCTAATCTAGACTGACGCAGGTTGAATCAGGTGTTTTGGACCATGCATTGCAGTTGATTAATGTTTTCACAATCCATACAAAAGGTAAAAACCTCTAAGAGGGTTGAGATCATTTTCATACCTGCTCTGCAACAACTTTGTGGTAATTAGACAGTCACTTCCTCTGCACCGTTAAAAGTTTCACTTCAAATAAAAGGTGGCATCATGGCTTTGATGCAACAGATATGATATCTTGTGGTCATTTTAAATGGGATCATCAACCGGCAGATTGGAAAATAATTAGGTGAGCGTCGTTCCACATGAAAGCTTCATTTTTATCTTGGATCTGTCATGTGCTTTGCCAAACAGCCATAACAGTCCTCCCAGCAACAAACACACCCACACTCTTCTGTGTCTTTCCCCTTTTGTTTGCTGCAGTGTAGTTAGATGAGGTGTGTGGGCAGTAACTTACACCTGCCGATTGTTTGGACTTTGTAGAACAGCAGCACTTGTCTTAATCTCCGCAGGCCAGCAAAACGAGACCACTAGAACCTGTATGGTGCTTCTGCTGAGTTAAAAGACATTGTTGTTGACCACCTCTGTGAAGTACAAGTAGACTTGCTCTCAGACTTTTAGAATTAAACTTCCTCCATATGAAGTAGCTAGAAGACCTTGTATCTTGTATATACGGATCTATACTGACATCTTTGTATCACAAACAACAATAGTTGTCAGGTGTTGAACTCAAACAGATATGTATGGCAAAACTGGGCCAGACAAACACACACACACACACACACACACACACACACAACTAAATATGCTCTATTATGCATGCCAGGCAGTTGTTGGTGATAATCCTACGCTCATATCTATTGACTGAACATGTAATACACATGTCACCATTTTCACATATGTTTTTTGTAGTTAACATGGAGACTTGCACATTTTTAAAGTGCCCCTATTATGGATTTTTGAAAATAACCTTTCATTCAGTATGCTGATATCATATACTATTTGAACTGAACTGAGCTGAATGATGACATCATTGAATTCATGACAAACTGCCTTTAAATGAAAATTGAGTGTTTACTGTTGCCCTTTTCCATTATTGATGCACTATTTTCTATTTAATACTGTATAGCCACTTTGTCACACTTCTGTATTGTTAAATGCGGTATATAAATAAAGGTGACTTGACTTGACTACAGTAACACAGTTCTAAGTGGATGAAAAGTTTTAAAGTGCACCATGTATAAAGTTATTGTCTTGCAAAAGAAAGAGTTGACGCTGATTCATTTAAACAAGTCATTTTAAAAACGAATCCCATCTGTTTTATGTTGATGTCAACTTGAAAATTTGAAGGGTACGTCATAAAACTCCCATGTCATTTTCTCCTCCAACTCCAAAATCACCCTACATCGTAGCAGAAGTACCGACCCAGTGTTTACAAAGTGAACATACCAGGAGGGTCAAACACCTTTTACAATAAAATGGTAAAACAACAATGTAGGACAATTTTGAAGTTAGAGGAGAAAATGACATGGGAGTTTTTCAATATATCATAACTGTATTGAACCAGAGTACACAGAGTACACATACGAATTGCAGAGTGGAACAAGACGAGCATTTGAGGTTAAAAAGTATATACATTTTTTTTTTTTTTTTAGAAAATAACTGATCATCTTGCTAGATAAGACCCTTCTTTCTCAGCTGGAATCATTTAGAGTCCTTTGAAGCTTCATTTAAACTGCATTTTGAAAGTTCAAACTCACAGGCATCATACAAGTCCATTATATGGAGAAAATTCCTGGAATGTTTTCCTTAAAAACCTTAAATAAATTATCAGGGAGTTTTTATTCTGTGGAGTAATCTTTTAAAAATTATTGCTCTCATGTACTCTGTAGCATGCAAAATACATATTTAGTTGTTGTGTTCACCACGCGCAGCTTGTAGGTCTCTGGAAAACTGGCTAACAGCAATATCTGTTCGCTCGCAATTAGAAATCTAGAAATACGTTGATGAATAGTAAATGTTTGTTGCTGTTATAACTTGGAGTTATGATAAAGAATAGAGAAGTACATTGGTTTACAAATTGCAGTGCTTTATCAATATGTTTCTGCATTGGGCTAACACATATTCCGTGGCTGTTTGGGTGTTTAATGTAATGGTGATGGGCATTCCGTTTCCAACATGTGCTGCATGCAGTAGACCAATCACAACAGACTGGGTCAACGGACCAATCACCGCAGATTATCGTCATGCAAAGGAGGGGTTTAGAAAAATGAATCATTGAGCAAACCATCTGGGAGTTGTTGAGGAAATATGGTAAAAATAAATGCATATTATAAGACAATGAAAGTGTTTTTGACCTTGCCTGCATGTCAGCCTGTTGTTGGTGACTCCCAAAACCAAAATATGAACCTTTCATAAGCCATAATAGGGGTGCTTTCAAGGTAAATGAATGGCCAAAGTGCATTAAAAGTTTAGTTGAAAATGGTTTTGTGTAAATACCCCCTTAAGGAAAGGTAATTAGGACGGCAGGTGTGGCAAATGGACTAATAACAAGGTAAGAAGAGGGTTGGGTCAAGACATTAGATTGGAGACCGCATAACACATAAAAAACAAACATAATAAAAGCCATGTGCTCACGCTAAACATGACTGTACAAGAGCATGTGGCAAATGAACCATCATAAGACATCATTAAAAAATAAAAACACACCAAACTGACAAGAGAACATGGCAAGGGACTTAACCCATGCCACATGCACAAACATGGAGAATGAGCATCCAGGTCCTGACACCAAAACCAGCACAACACTAAACAAATGCGTCAGGGACCAAAGCCCATGCTCCAGACACAGAAGGAGAGCACACAGCCAAGGGAACAATCCCAAAGCAGAGTGTTCACCCAGGCACCAGAACAAAATGCAACATGGGTATCAGGATCCTATCGCCAACCCCAAACATGATGGAGCAAAGTGGCAGAATCCTGACACAACACACATACACACACAAAGAGGTTCTTCAGCTTTTCTTTGGGGTGGTTAAAGTGCTACATACCACCACTGCCATACAAAGAACCCATAAAGCCCCTGTATAGTTCTATAAATGTTCTCTTTCTTTAAATGTTCTCTTATTTAAATGAACTCTCTTTTAGTCTCTTAGTTTAGTTGGGAAAAGGATTCAAAACACAGTTTTGACATTAAAATACATTGTATTTCCTGAAGAAACTATAAGGAAATATAAGGAAATATATTCCTATAAGGCCCCCACAAAAGACTTTTTAACCTTTTTGAAAGCATAAAAGTGATTCAAAACAGCTTTTACAGTGGTGTGCGTTTGTAGATCCCCGAAGCTTTTTCTGTAGAAATCTCTATCTTACTATTACTCTCTGTTGTTTAAAGTGATATAATATATCTCATTCCCACCAGATTTCTGATATTATCCATCAAACTAATCTGATTGATCTGATCGTTAGTTTTTATTCTATAACCGCGAGTGCAACGCCGTGCTGTGCGACAGCATTCCGTTAGCTGGTTAGCCTGCCATTCCTGTTTCCTTTCTCATTTCTATTCGCGTCTACTACCGTTTTCCTTTTTTCTCTCGCTCTGTTGTTTTCTCCACCTGCCCTTCTCTTCAAGAGTTCATCAAACAACAGTGGTGAGTTGGAATTCTTCTACAATCATGGTGAGTAATGGCTTCTTCTCCTACTATTGTTGTCTACACCACTTGTCACATGTATAGTTTATCGATCTCTGTCGGCAGTGAGGGATTTACATGTGATAAATGCAGGGAAATAGTTAGGCTGACAAAGAAGATTTCAGAACTAGAGACACGCATCCAAACTTTAGTAAGTAAGAATGTGGATAGTAAGAATGTGAGGGCCCCAGATACGGCTTTGGATGCGTCTAGCCCAGGGAGTCTGGTACATTGTTCAGTTCCAGACTGTGAAACGGCATAGTCGCGGGTCAAAACACCACTCTTCCGTTCTGATCAGAACAGAAAACAGGTTCTCCCCACTCAGTGACGCACCCTAAAACCTCTGCGTACAACAACCCAAAACACTGTCTAATACTTAATGGCTGTTCTATCAATTCTTCATCATCAGTTAGGAACCTAGGTGCGTTATTTGATAGCAATCTTTCCTTCGAAAGTCACATCTCTAGCATTTGCAAAACCGCATTTTTCCATCTCAAAAATATATCTAAAATACGACCTACGCTCTCAGTGTCAAATGCTGAAACATGGTGGTTGTTCTGCTCGCTTAATAAACAAACTTCAGCTGGTCCAAAATGCAGCAGCTAGAGTTCTTACTAGAACCAGAAAGTATGACCATATTAGCCCGGTTATGTCAACACTGCACTGGCTCCCTATTAAACATTGTATAGATTTTAAAATCTTCAGCTAATTACTTATAAAGCCCTGATTGGTTTAGCTCCTCAGTATTTGAGCGAGCTTTTATCACATTATAGTCCCTGACGTCCGCTGCGTTCTCAAAACTCTGGCAATTTGATAATACCTAGAATATCAAAATCAACTGCGGGCGGCAGATCGTTTTCTTATTTAACACCCAAACTCTGGAACAATCTACCTAACACTGTTTGGGAGGCGGACACACTCTGTTAGTTTAAATCTAGATTAAAAACCCATCTCTTTAACTTGGCCTACACATAACTCATTTCTATAATCCAGATCCGTTAAAGGATTGTTAGACTTCATTAATTACCAGGAACACTTCCCATAACACCTGATGTACTCATTGCATCGTAAGAAGAATGGCATCCAAGCTAATATTAGTCTGTTTCTTTCTTATTTCAAGGTCACCATAGTCACCAGATCCAGTCTGTATCCAGATCAGATGGTCACTGCAGTCCCCCGGATCCACCTAGAGATGACTTCTACATCCCTGAATGTCAGCAGGGGCCATGTCAACTATTTATATTAAAATAAAAGAAGCAAGCTCTGCCCAGATTTAAAAAGTAATGTGAATGTAACGTAACACATTACTTTCCATACAAAGTAACTAAGTAGCATAATTAGTTACTTTTTAGAGAGTAACGCAATATTGTAATGCATTACTTTTAAAAGTAACTTTCCCCAACACTGGTAGCAGCTTTAAAGATATACACAGCACTTAAAGTGGTTCTTGGTGATTACAAGCCAATAAACCACTTTTAGTGCTATTTAAAGTGCACGACATTAAAAAAAAAGGAACAAAATCAGTTCCAATGAAGAAACAGAATAAACATTTTTTTTAATACTTCTTGACATCCCTCTAAAAAGAAAAAAAAAAATAAAAATCAGAGAAAAATTCTAGTTTAGAAATTATTTCATTCATTAAAAATGAATTGAATATTTTTAGTTACATTATAAAAGAAAGAAAGAAAGAAAAAAAAGATAAAATGTGACCTTGAGTAAAGTACTGATTTTTAAATGAATTTTAGGGCAAATTCTAAAACTCTCGAGACTCTCAAATAAATCATTAAATTCTTCTTTTAAAATATATACACATGTGCTGGATGGGCTTAAACTCTGGAGCTTAAGTGTGCTTGAAATAAAGCCTCACTAACAGAGTGCAATAAATTAGTTTTATTGCTCGTTACTGTGACACTGAGAGGGGAAAGAAAGGCACAGAATATGTGCCCTTTCCATGACTGGAGAAGGCACTAAAAAGCAATCCAGATTTCTGGATTCCCTCTCCAATGGCCCCCCAGCTACGACTATTTATAACTACAAATGTTCCTTCTAGTTTGCTTGGCCATCAGGTTTGTCCCATTGGAGAAACATAGACCTTCATAAGCCAGCCATACAGTGATGCTGCTCTTTCATGATACAAATGATGGAAGAGACAAAGTGAAACGTCTGAGAGGATGGCTTTGTGGAAATGTTCATTAATCCAGCCAACAGCTTTTTGTGCTGTAGATCTTAACATGGCCGTATGCAAATGATGTGTATGATTTGTTCTTTGCCACTGACTCATTTGAGAGCTTTGTTCAGTGATTTGTAAAACACATTGCTCATTTCAGTGATTCAGCCATTGGAGTAATTTGTGTCATGTCAGCTGATATGTCATGCTTTAGTCACAGAGAGCGATGTATGAAAAATCACATGCCCCTTTATAGCCTTCTAAAATCTCCCTTGAATTAAGGCGCACTATTCTTTCAATCCTAAAAGTATTGCTGCCAATTTAGAGTGTGTGTTACGTTAGTAAAACTGTATTAATTATAGCTAGGAACGAGTTGATGTTTCTGTCTTAGATACGCCAAAGATATGCATCTGAAATCAAGAAGCTTATTCATAACGAGTGGCAATGCATCATCATCATCACAACGTGTGGTGTGGAGGGTGTAGGTGAGAACCAATATGAGGGAGGGGGTGAAAGATAGACAGAAAGAGCATGTGAGAAAGAACGAGGCAGAGAGAAAGTGTGCATGTGAACGAGAGGGCGGCTTAAAGAACATCAATGTGTCAAAGTCACGCAATCTGCAGGACCGCATGGGATCGACAAAGACTAGTTCACCAGCTTATTTGTGATGCTCTTAGCAGAACGATAAGATAGAAAGATGTGACACATGCTTTGTTCAGTTATCTGAAGGTTATTAGTTTAATAGTTAGACAACAACAGCAGCCTTCTTGTCTTCTTTAGATAACTAGTTATTATCCGAACAATGTATCATGGTTTCCACAAAAATATTGATCAGCACAGCTGTAATCAATAATATTAATAAATGTTTCTTGAGAACCAAATACTATTAGAAAGATTTCTGAAGCTTCATGTGACCAGTGTTATTTTTAAAAGTAATGCATTACAATAGTGCATTACTCAACAGAAAAGTAACTAATTGTGTTACTTAGTAATTTTTTTTATGGAAAGTAATGCATTACATTAAAAAAATTCAGATACTTCATTGTAAATTGTAAAAAAGGTGGTTGAAAAAAGTAATCTAATTATGTAACTACCGTTACTTGTGAAAAACTTTTGACAATAATAGCTTGTCCTTATTATGTTTGTAAAATGATTTAAAGAGGTTGTGTTATTTTATTCTATATCATAATGCTGTTCTTTTGAACTTTCTTTGAATCAAAGAAATCAGATATTTTAACCCATTTAAACGGCCTGTGTCGGCGCCGACACATCAAACCAAGCTGTATTCATGTTATCATAACTCTTCAACCGTTTGCACTATCAAAACAATTTAAAAAGCTTCTGACAGTAGGCAATATGCGCTTTCCAGCAATGTATAGCTTAATACATGCGGTAATTTATTGCGCTCTGTCGGCAAATGACGGCGGATTTCCGGGAAAGCGAGAAGGAAGAATCTGAACGGAGCACGGAGATTTGGATTGCGTGAAATAATAAACGAAATGAACAAAAACATGGCAAAGGAGGAGTAAACGGCACAAAAGGTGTTTGGGATGATTTTGATCATGATTTATCTCCTTTTTTTTCCTTAATAAAAATCTGAAAATTTATTCCTGTTTATTTTTTTTATTTTTTTTGTCCATTTAAATGCTGTTCACAAACTCACCACAAAACACTAATGGTCAATAACTGTACTTTTGGGAAAAATAAAAAAAATAAATAAATGACACCCTGCACTTGAAAATTGCACATTCTGTTAGAATTTTACAGTAAAATAAACAAAATATGTGAGAAATACCTATTTTACCCTTAGGTCTTAAAAGGTTAAAGTGTAATAATATTTCACAATATTGTTACTGTTTTACTGTTTTTGATCAAATAAACGCTGGTGAGCATACAGTACTTGGTGATACTTCTTTCAAAAACACTTTTACCATCCCCATTCTTGGGGGTAGTGGTACAGATTAATTTGCAATTAGATGCAATTTTTTATTGGTTTGATCAATGTTGCTTTAAAAATCATCCATCCTAAAAAATTTCCCTCACAGAACGCCACTCCACAACAGAAAAATAATACATGACATTTCCTAAAATAAAAACTTGTCCCCGTCTCTGTACTTTTTGCGTTTCGTCTGTCTTTGTGACCTCATCTGTCAGATTCTCCTGATGTTGCCATGCTCCTTAGTACTTGTCACCACTCTTGACAACTGCTTTCTTGATGTAACTCTCTTCTAGTTCCACTCAATCTGTGCTTGTAATCTTGACATGCTTGATAATGAGCCAAACATATTCATCTGTTCTGAACTTCATCTTGATGTCATCTGAGAAGGTCTCTTACACTTGGGATCAGGAAGCTGGTTTTATCTGCTAATCTTGCATTATTACTTGATATTATCCTTGTAGAGTAGGTGTATGCGCAGTTTATGATATTGTGTTTGTGCAGTAATTTTATTTTACTATAGACGGGTAGGTACTACTATACTGTATACACAAAATATTTTCTTTTCTTATTGTAAAACGTTGGCAATCAAATACGATATCAAATAAGAACTTACCCTTGTTACTGTCAAATGATCTGAAAGTACGCTGGAAATGGATGGTCTATTCCACTACATTGGATTATGGGATGCAGTATTTCTGTTAGTATATTCTGTTATATACTATATGTATTTGCAACACATTCTCACTCTCAGCTCATTACATATTGACCCTTGGTCACTTTTGGATGCACAGGATACCCCTTTAGCAGTGGGCTACTTTAACACTGTTGGCGCGGGTTGTTTTTGATGTCCATGGGTTGAATCGACCCCAATAATGTCACATTCAGCCCCTGACATGCAACTTTACCAGGGGAACCGCGACAAAAAAAAATAAATAATGTGATTTTTAATGGAGACCACCTCTAAACACGATTGGGCTAGTTTTGAGTAGCAACTAGGCGGGTTTTGTTGTGAAAACCTGGCAACCCTGCCCTTTAGTGTCGATTTTCGATGTGCAGGGTCCTCCACTGCTTCAAATAAGAAACCTTTGGCATCAATTTGCTGACATGAAAGGCATTGGGAATTTTATCATCAAGATTAAATTACATATTGGGTAATAATTTTGCCATTATTGCATATATGTCATGTTTTTTTTGTTTTTTTTCAATCTAAACAGTCAGAACATTTTTGTTTGTTTGTTTGTTTATTTTACATTACACTATTTACACATTTATGAGCAGGTAACACAACCCCTGCCACTAAACTTGAGTCACAATTTATTTAAAAAGTATTAATATCCCAACTCTTCTTAGGCGGGACAATTGATTTCTGAAAGGAACAGATGCGATCACCGTCTCTATCCACCGTAAAGCTCATCCTGTGTGCAGTCTGTGCACAAATGTAAAAATTGCCACCAGAAAAAGCATTACATCAGCTTTGGTTGTGAAATGCCACTGGCTCTTGTGTGCCTCATGACCGATTGTGTCATGCTAAACATTTTCAGCAGTATCTTTATAATATGGCTGTTAAACAATTAATCGTGATTAATCGCATACAAATTAAAAGTTTGAGTTGGAACCAAAACTGGATGGTTTCAGTGGCATCCTTTGGTGTTTTTTTGTGACAGAGAGTCAATGAACATATATATTTTAAAAATATCCCCCCCCCAAAAAAAAAAAAAAAAAAAAAAAATATATATATATATAAATTGAATGAGAAAATATGCTGAAATGAATTTAAAGTAATAAAATATCTAGAGCATTCTGACACTGAAATTATTTAAACTTGTATACTATTGAACTAAACTACAAGTATTTTTCTAAGGTTTTAAATGCTGCCATTCTCACTGAGAATTCAAAGAGCTGCTGAATTTAAAGATTGATTTTAGTTTGGCTGATGAAGAAAAAAAAAATGTACTAGGGCTCTGGGATATTGTGATAAAAGTGCTTGTCTCTCTGCTGTCTTCTGAAAACCATTACCAAGGACAATGAAAAATAGGAGCATATTGTAAGACATTGATAATGAAATGTGACAAAATTCTTCCAAGGACTTTCTGAATACCCAGGAATAGCCCTCAAACTATTAACATTTGAAATTGGCATATTTTGTTACCCTCCAAACAGTTCAGTCAAGATGTTTTCACCAGATAAGTTCTAGTCCACAAAAAAGTCACTGCATTTAACTGACTCATCAAAAAATGATATTCTCTTTATAGGTATTTGAAAACAGTCCCATCTTCAAGCAGGAAACATCAGCATTCCTGTTAGAACTCCACCATGCATCCAGGGGGAACAAAAGGAATGCCAGTTCTCACTTCCCGTTCAAGAAAATACAGAAACCAACAGACAGACGGGTCAAGGAGACACTCTGTCAATACTGTTACAGCCCACAGATATACAAGAGAGGCCTGCCAATCATAGACTTTTGAGCCACATCTATTGTTGGTTGTCAGTAGTCCTTATGGACATCCATGTATATTCATTCAGCGAAGCACCCTCATCCAATCTGACGTCACTGAACGCAGCCAGTTTTGTCCCTGACTCACAGTTCTCACTCATCCTCCGCATTAATAATACATCTAAGACACGATGGGCAAGAATTGCCGAACCTCTCATATGTCTCCCTCTACTTTTGCTCCCACCATTCTTTCATGTTCCTCTCTCTTTACCTTACTTCTCTTTTTATGTAATTCTTTCTCTCCTCGTTCACTTCTAGATCTTCTTTTCCTTCTAACTCAGTACACATTTCTCTGTTCTTGCTCTCCTCCCACTTATCAATCTTTCCCTCCCACTGTAAGCCTGTACAGAAGTGGTTGAGAAAAGCTTACACAATGTTCTATCCCCCCTCCATCCACCCGTAATATGCAGGTGTTAAGGTTGGCACTGGTGTTATTATCAAGGCCCAGGCAGCGTGGCAGCATGCATTATGCTCCCTACCCCTAGCGTTCCTTAATCTGCCCTGTCAATGAGGAGAGAATGAGAGACATAATGTTTGGGGAGATCTCTGATACAAGACAGATTGTGACTGATCTCCCGTTCTCCCCTCTTTTTTCCTTTTCTTCATTATCACGATCCTTGTTCCGATTCAAAGATCCCTATTATGCAGTGCTCAATGCTCCCTACACACCCAGAATCTGGAGGAATTCATTCATTTGGAATGCTTTATGGATTTCAAGTATAATGGGATAAAACACTTTACATTAGAAGGTTGGCTGCTTTAATTTGATCAAAAATACAGTACAAATAGTCAATATTAATTCACCCAAAAATGGAAATTCTGTCATTAATTACTCACCCTCATGTTGTTCCAAACCTGTAAAGCCTTCCACACACTGCACGATTTTAGCAATCCTATAAGATTATTGCTGATCACACTGTGCAACATGAGCTTAATAAACTTGGGACATGCATGCAAATTGTGTGATGATGCCTATTGACCCGTAGGCTACGACGCACTTTACTATAGAAAAATATAACGTCACCAGTATGCGCTAGTGGTTAACAAAAAGAGCATAATGAATCACTCTTTGTAGTTTTTATGTGTGCTGACAAAAAGTGGAAGCGGTGAAAGAGGAAGGAATAAAAGCTTGAGGAAAGCAGTTTTAAGTTTTAGTGTCATGTTGCGTTAATTTCATATCACATTTTTATTGGCTGATCAGTAAATGTGGGTCGTGGCAGCACACACACACCGTGTGATGATCAGGCTGAATTTCTGACACTGTCAGAAAATCATCGTAGGCTGTCTTTGCTCGCAAGACCATGACAATGGCCATCTTTGAACCTCTCTCACTGTATGACACAGGACCACAGTTTTGGGGCCACGATCACAGAAATTGCCACTGTCGTTTCACAATGCTAAATTTTCATCTGGGACAGCCAAAAATCATGCAGTGTGTTTCGGGCTTAAGACCTTCATTCATCTTCGGAACACAAATTAAGATATTTTTGATGAAATCCAAGAGCTTTCTGATCATGCACCTGTGTCAGCAGCACCACACGTATGCGTCATGGTACTCTCATGAATGTGCACCAAAGACTAACACACACAAAAAAAGAGAAATTGTTGAATAAAGTTGTTATTTTTGTTTTCTTTTTGCACAAAAAAATATTCTTTATTCTTGCTTAAAATTAAGGGTGATCCACTGATGTCACATGGACTATTTTAACGATGTCCTTACTACCTTTCTGGGCCTTGAATGTGTCAGCTGCGTTCCTGTCTATGCGGGGACAGAAAGCTATTGGATCTCATCAAAAATATCTTAATTTGTGTTCCGAAGATGAACAAAGGTCTTACGGATTTAGAACGACACAAGGGTAAATAATTAATAACAAAATTTTCATTTTTGGGTGAACTAATCATTTAATATATTATATTATATAATATTATATTATTAATTATTTAGATTATATATATATATATATGTGTGTGTGTGTGTGTATACATACATATATATATATATATATATATATATATATATACACACACACATATATATATATATATATATATATATATATATATATATATATATATATAATTCAAAATAACTTTTTTTTTTTTTCACTTTGGCATTTATTTATTTATGTATTTATTTATTTATTTATTTATTTAGTTAAACTCATTCATTCAAAGTAGACATTTCCAACACCCATTGCTGTAAAGGCTTCTGAATTTACTGTATAAGTACCTGAATTTAGTGGTAAATAACTGTTGTGATGTAATTCGGTTTGTCTGATTTTCAATATATACTTTTTCTTAAACTATGGCGTAACACTTATATCTGGTCACAGCTAATAACCACTTTGATCATAAAAGCATTTAAATATCATCTTATTAAGACAAAATATTGGGAGACTGTTATTTAAATGCATTTTATTTAGATACACTCTAAAAAAAATGATGGGTTAAATACAACAACTGCTGGGTGAAATATGGACAAATTTGCTTATTGCTTACTTATTACTATATTATTGCTTACTTATTACTTATTACTCTTGCCTTCAATGAACCCAAAATCAGTTGGAAATGAACATTCATTAATAAGTTAAATAAATATAAATATTTACTAATAATGAAATAATTAAACACTCTTTTTTAATGCTTATTAATAAATGTGAACCTGGTCTTAAGTAGCATGGGTATATTTGTAGCAATCACCAACAATACATTGTATGGGTCAAAATTATCGATTTTTCTTTTATGCCAAACATCATAGGAAATTAAGTAAAGATCATGTTCCATGTAAATATCCTACCGTAAATATATCAAAACTTTCTAATTAGCAATATGCATTGCTAAGAACTTCATTTGGACAACTTTAAAGGCAATTTTCTTAATATGAAATATTTCTTGATGTTTTTGCACCCTCAGATTCCAGATTTTTAAATGTTTATATTTCGGCCAAATATTGTCCCATACAAACCATACGTCAGTGAAAAGCATATTTATTCAGCTATTGGGTGATGCAAAATCTAAAAAAAAAAAACCTGTTCACCTATGATTATTGGTGATGCCTCTAGTAATGTGTCTAAATTAATTTACAACCTATTTTGGGTTTATTTTAAGCCAGCTATATAGTAATTTTAAACATTAGTTGAGTTAAATAAAACTAAGGGGATGGGTCAGAACTTGCTGGGTTTGTCCATATTTCACCCAGCACTGGGTTGTATTTAACCCAGCATTTTTAGAGTGTAGTCTTCTATACTACGATCGTACTGATTTATATTACAAGCTTATACCTACTTTTTGGCCATATATCAGCAGCTGCACCACACTGCATATTTTTGCTCAGTTTGGGCCTCTGAAGAAACATGAGGTGTTTTGTCCTCCTCTAGTATATGAACTCCATATTCTCATATATGATATGAACCATACAATCCTGATGTATCAAAAAGCAAAAACAAAATTTGAATATTATTTCATATGTCAGGCGTTACAAGAGTAAATGACCGAATATATTGTGATATTCTTGTAATATTTCGCAGTATACTTTTGTGTGGCTGGAACATAACAACTGAATAAATACCTATATCACTTTTTCCCTGTATCTCTCTGTTTGGACATCTTCTCACTTCACCCCCGTGCAGTAGTGTGGCATCAGACTGTCACCTGCAACTTCTAGTGACAGTGAAAAACTGTTGTTTGTGTGTGTTGGAGGGTAAATATTTGTATGAAGATGTGAAACAAGGAGAGAAAAGGAGTTTGAGAGAAAGAAAGAGAAAAGAAAGCACATTACATTGAAAAGAAGGTATCTATGCATGAAAAAGTCTCAGTGTGAGAAAAAAAAAGTATGTGGTGTGTGACAGTACATATCTTTGTATTTTTGTGGAGAACCACAGGGGGGAGATTTCTCTCTCTCAGTCTGAGTCAACTGTCAGAAATCGAAGGAGAGAGAGGGAGGAGAATGTGCAAAGATGTTGAGAAGGGCCTGGAGATGATTCTATTCCCCCCACCTCCTCTCTCTCTCTCTCTCTCCCTCTCTCTCTCTCCTATCACAGGTGTGAAACTTCAAAAAAAGGCCCCACTCCTCACAACCCACTCTACAGAGTGAGCACTCGCCCTGTCAAAATGTCGTAAGGTGTAAAATACTACTTCAAATCTTTCCCTTCCCCTCTCTTCCACACACACGTTCTAACATGGCATGGGGGAAGACACTCTCTAACCCCTTTAGCACACAAGAGTGCAAGGGCACACACCTCCTTATGCCAGCCTTCTCTTTGTCTCTCTCTTTCTCGAATTCACACTCGCACACACAAACACATGCTGCCTGAGAGGACTGAGATTACAGAACTTCTCACTGACCCTCTCATGTCTTCTTTTTTCGCTCCCTGTCAGTCACTTATACATACAACCATCTGCCGATTGACAAGGATCTAGCATTTGAAATAATGTTGGTGATGTTCTGTATTATAACCGTCTAAGCATCTCATTAAATTAAACTGCGATGCATGTAATGTTTCAAACATTAATTATCTATTTCATTTAATATAATGAAGTAGAACATTCTTGGTAGATATATTTTAAATCACTGGCAGTTTGGAGGTTTAAAAGCATTTGTCTGAGACAATGGATGGCAAAAGAAATTAAACTCACAAACTACTTTTTTTTTTGTATAAAACAAGGTCATGTGTAATTTACATTGCTCACATTTGCAAATGCAAATATTTGCCACAAATAAGATTTCAGACAGAAATACAATACACAAGTATATTTTTAAAGCATACTTTATGTAGTAAATATACTAAAATCTATGTACAGTCATGTGAAAAAGTTAGGACACCCTATTGAATTCCATGGTTTTCTGTATCAGGACATAATAACAAATTATCCGGTCCTTGGCAGGTCTTAAAATTTGGAAAATAAATCCTCAGATAAACATCATCACATGACATATCACACAGTGTCATTATTTATTTAAGAAAAATACAGCAAAGAGGAAAGGCCATGTGTGACAAAGTTAGGACACCCTATGAGTCAATTGCCTGTAGATCCACTTTTAGCAGCAATAATTTGAAGCATTCATTTTCTGTGTGACTTTAGCAATCTCTCACATCGTTCTGGAGGAATTTGGACCGCTCTCCTTTTCAACGTTGCTCCAGTTTATTGAGGTTTGTGGGCATTTGCTTATATGCACAGCTCACACCACAGCATTTGAGTCAGAATGAGCTCTGGACTTTGACTGGACTATTGCAACACTTTGATTCTTTTCTTTTCAGCCATTCTGTTGTAGATTTGCTGGTGTGCTTGGGATCATTGTCCTGTTGCATGACCCAATTTTGGCCTAACTTTAGATGCTGGACAGATGCCCTCGCATTTGACTCTAGAATACTTTGATATACAGTGGAGTTCATGGCCAACTACAAAACAAGCCCACAATTATCAGCTCTCCTCCAGCATACTTGTCTTTTGGTATGAGGTGTTTGTGCTGATATGCTCTTTAAGTTTTCACCAAACTTGGCGCTGTGCACTGTGGCCAAACATCTTCACTTCGGTCTCCCCTGTTCAAAGGACATTATTCTAGAAGACTTGTGTTTTGTTCAGGTGCAACTTTGCAGACCTAAACTATGCTGCAATGTTGTTTTTTTTTTTAGATAGAAGAGGCTTTCTGAGTCTGAGGTGTAGTTCTTGGGTTGTCTGACATTTCTCTGAGCTGTACGCAATCTGATCTTGGGGTGAATTTTCTAGGACGTCCACTCCTGGAAGGAGAGGTGTCTGTTTTAAATGTCTTTCACTTGTGAATAAACTTCAAATTGTTTGGAAATGGCCGTATTACTCTTCTCAGATTAATGGCAGCAACAATTGCTTCTCTAAGATGATTGCTGATGTCTTACCTCCACGGCATTGTGTTAACACACACCTGAAGGCTCCAGACCAGCAAACTGCCAAAGCTTATGCTTTTATAGAGGCGCTCAGACTTGCTGATGATCAGTTAATCAAAGGTATTTGATTAGCAGTGCTTGTCTGTTATTTACCCTCTTAATTCCAATGTTAACAGTAAGGGTGTCCTAACTTTGTCACACATGGTTTTTCCATTTTGGCTTTATTTGTGTTCAGTAAATAATGACATGGTGCAATTTGTCTTGTGTTGTTGTTCATCTGAGGTTTTATTTTCAAAATTGTAAGACCAGCCAAGGACCAGTTTTTTTTAATGTCCTGATACAGAAAACCATGGAATTCAATAGGGTTTTCCTAACTTTTTCACATGACTGTATATACATGTTCATGCACTGTTTAAATACTTCTTACTTGTAAGTGTTATAAGTGTAATAATGAATTTGGAATTTATTTTTATATTACAATGAGATACCTCCTCATTGTGTTTATTGACTTAACGATTTGTGATGAGATTTAAAATGAAATTTTCTTGTGATGCATATATAAAAGGCTCACCAGCATGGGCTAAGAGCCATATATAGCAGTCAACATTTGAAGTGGATTAAAACTTTTCATCAAGGTTGTCCTTAAACCAAAACAATACCTGTTCCTGTCTTAGGACAACTTTAATGAACTTTTTTGGATCCACTTAAACTGTTGACTACTGTATGTGCAAATTTGTCTGCATATATATATATATATAGATAGATAGATAGATAGATAGATAGATAGATAGAACTGCTTTTAATTTAGACAATCAGACAAATTTGCATGTGTATCTTGAAAAGCAGATGTTTTGCAAAGTGCTATGCCACTTTTCTGCCATCAAGTGGTTAAGAGGAAAATAATATCAAAGATGCCTTGGCTCTTAGCCCATGCTGGTGATGAACACTTTGAACAGCACGTCTAACCTGCAATTAGGAAATTGTTTGCATACAAATATTCCTCAAACATTCACACTTTTGCTCTGTGAGATATACAGTTTAACCCGATCAATCTCCTTTTGTCTCCATTCTCCCTATATTTACATTTACCACTTTGCTCCATCAAAATTATTACTTTTTTTTGGTCAAAGGACTAAAATGATACAATTAATTTAATGACTTGTATAAAAATGATTGCATACAGTTTATGTAAAATGTGTTTATGAGTTATTATTCTAATGAAAAAAAAAGTTAAAATTAGTTTGGACTATAACATAAAATATTAAAAAATAATAATTTGCACTGTTAAATATATGTAGATATAAAGAAATATAAAGAAATGTCTTCTCACATTAACTTCCTTTATTTACAGCAAATTTCTTAAGGTGTAAATATTTATTTTAGCATAAACGTTTAAACATCAGAGACATAAACCAAACAGAAATGGAATAATGATTCCCTGAACAAAAGGGGGTGAATATCAGAAATTGTAGTCAATATCTTGTCTGCCCACCAATTACTACAGTGCATCTCATCCTCATGGACCAGATTTGCTCTGTCTTGCTGTGAGATGTTTTCCCACTGTTCTACCAAGACACTTGCAAGTTGAAGAGCACATCTTGGGGTATACATATGGTTTGCCACTAAGGGGTCGATCAGCTGTCTTTCCTGTCTTCCTGTAGCACTCACTGTCTTAGGCATCTTACATTACAGACATCTGCACACCTCCTGCCTCTCTGCAGCAGGACTATGGCATGTTCACGCAGGTGAGCAGGAACCCTGGAACTTTCTTCCGGTGTTTTCCAGACTCAGTATAAAGGTCTCTTTACACTTTTAAGTTATTATAACTGTGTATTACGTCTATAAACTATAAGTGTCTTAAGGACTGTTCCACATGGGCATGTGCAAAAAATTGTTAATGGTTTGTTCATGCTGAGTTTATATTAATCTAACTCAGATTCTATATTCCTCTGGTAGAAGCACACAGAGCTTTAAGTTCTGATAAAGTCTAGTAAGTTTTCACAAATTTATTTAGCCAATCCAATAACAACTAGGAAGTGTTTCATAATGTATTCCATAACCTGTGTATAAAACCTCTATTCTGCTAGGCCTTCATGTATCATAATTGGTTATCTTGACATTTAGGAATGGACACCTCATTTGTTCCTTCACTGCTGTGATCCAAACACTAATGAAGCATATTCTGCTATAGCTACACCTTTTCTGTCAAGGGGCTGCAGGGTGTTTGTGCTAAGCTACATAGGGGGTGTTTTATTATATGTCACTCTTTACCATCAAGGATTCTCATTTTGTGCTGTTGTTAAGTTTTATTTGGTCCCGCAAATCTGACTTTTGGACCATCTGTTGAGGTTGCAGTGGATGGACAACTTTTGTCATTATGGAAAAATCTTAGATCAACAAACTTCAGTTTCTTTGAAACATCAATAGAAACAGATGGTCAGGCTGAAATAATTTAAATACATTTCGGATTTCTCACGAATCTTAAAACATGATCTTTTTTTGCATACAGAATATTTGTAAGTATACTCTAGGATAAATTATGTTGTGCAGATGTTTACAGCTGGTGATCACAAGAAGTTTTGTGTAACATGTTGATGAGGCAAACAAAGCAAACCTTTATTCAGTCCATGCTGTAGGCTGCATTTGCTCTGCAGGCCTTGATGCCCAACTCTGATTTGTTGATCAACTTTTGTTTTTTTTGTTTTTTTGACTGCCATCTTACGTTGTAACAGTCATGGACTTTGGTTGTGTTTTTGCTGTTTCTGTTCTCCTCCTGTTTCTGCTTTGACCTGCTTTGAGTTTTCCTGAGTTGCCCTAATTAGTTCATTCAGTTCACCTGAGTCTAGTTAATTAAGTCATTAGTTACTCTCTTGTGTTTGTATAAATTCTCCTCCTTTAGTTCTCTGTTTTGCCGGTTATTATTTGGACATGCTTGCTGTTTGATCGGCTCCTTATTAATAAAGATTGTTTTTTTGGATTACCCCTTTATCATGTGCTCCTTTGACAAGCGCTGCACGTGACAGAAAAACCGGCCCTCATTTTGAGTATATAATGTGGCGTTTTTTTCCTTTTTGTTTGTTTTTGTTTTTCTCCCCCCCAATTGGATATACCAGCCGTCCAGCTCCTTTGCCTGGAGTAGTTGGACTGTTCGCTGGAGGACTACACCAGGGACTTTTTTTTTCAATCTAGTGTGTCTTACAAACTTCCCAGACAGCTTGCTCAGTGTTTCCTATTACACCTGCCTGAGCGAGCAGTGTAAGGCACGCCTCCCAGCGAACGGTCCCAGAGAGGATTTCGCCGCTTTCGTGGAGTGGGTGCTGGAGAGAAATGGACTGCATTTCTCCGTCTGCCCTGCCGAGGAGGACATCTCCAGCCCCACTCCCAAACCAGAGACCAGCCAGCCGTCATCCCGTGACACGGAGCTATTGCCTGAGCTCACTGCAGATGGAGAGCCTGAGCCTGCCGCGACGTGAGCCACATGTCAGGCTCCTCCTTCCCTCTGGCTCCATCTTCATCCTCAGTCGCTCCGACTCCACCACGGTCTTCCAGATCGCTGCCCCTGCCTTGGTCGCTTGAGCCGTCAGCTCCGCCTTGGCCCTCTGGATCCTCTGTGTCGCCCTGGCTCTTCGCCTGCTCGTCTCCACCTGGGTCTCCATTGCTCATTCCCAGGGTGTTGCCTGCCACCTCTCCACCATGGCTCCTCCCTCCATCAACTCCGCCCTGGGGCCTCATCCTGGCTGGTCTCTGGACCTCCATCTGGCTCCTTCTGCTCCTGGCTCCTCCCACCCTCCACTCCCCCATGGACTCCTTTGGTTTTGTCTTCTCCCTGCCTCTCTCCTGCTCTACGCCCTCCTCCTGAACCCCCACCCTCTGTCCTCTGTTGGACTGTGTGTTGGTGCAATTTTTTGTGTGTGTGTGTGTGTGTGTGTGTGTGTTTGCTGTTTCTGTTCTCCTGCCTTAGTCTTGCTTTGACCTAGTTTTCATGAGTTGCCCTGATTAGTTCATTCAGTTCACCTGAGTCTAGTTAATTAGTTCCTCTTGTGTTTGTATAAATTCTCCTCCTTTAATTCCTTGTTTTGCTGGTTATTATTTGGACATGCTTGCTGTTTGCACTCCTTTGACAAGCACTGCACGTGACATACGTCTTCTTTTAAAAGCTACCCATATCTGCATTTTTTCCTATATACTTGGCAAAACAACCGGGTTATCCCTATTCTCTTAATGAGTCATGGGTGTGTTTTGGGCGTAACGTGCATTAAACCAATCAGAGTCTCATCTCCCATTCCCTTTAAGAGCCAGTTGTGCTCGCGCCATGGCGGATTCGCTATTTACACGGTGAAATTTGCAAGAGCAGGGCCGGAGAAAAGGGGGGCATTCACAGGCTGAGCCCACATAAATGAGTTACTGTGTACCCCCTTTCAAAACCCTCCTCTCCTTGCTGAACGTGATCATTTTCTACAGCTAAAGTGAAACCAAAAACAGCTTGCATAAGAAAGCCATAGATTATCCTTAATGACATGTAGGCATTTTTACAATAATAATCTTTTATATTGTAATTGGCGCATAAATGGGCGCAAATGAATTTGCTATTTAAACAACATGGCGCAGGACATGAAAATGAGAACTGCGTCAGGCTTAAACTACCAAAAATCAATTGCATTGCGCCTGGCGCCGCATTGTGCCAAGTGTATGATAGGGCCCCATGTGTTTTTTTTCTTGCTTACATGATCAGGGGTCATATTTGATTTGTGCCACATGGAAGGAAAAATTGGAACTGGGTTATTTGAATCATGTAATGTAAATTCAGCCTTGCAGTCTATTTTGTGACGTGTGAATTGTTACCAGAGGTCAACAGATGTGGAACATACAGTAGTGTTACACAGGTGTCACCTGTTCATGTACACTGTAAAAAATAAAAAACACAATTTGTTGAGTCAGCTTAAAATAATTTGTTACCCTGCTGCCTTAAAATTTTAAGTTCAGTCAACTTGAAATGTTAAGTTGTACTAAGTAACAACTTAGATATTTGTGTTTGCGAAAATTAACAGATGGATAAGTAACCCAGCTGCCTTAAAATTTTAAGTTGATTCAACTCACATATCTAAGTTGTCACTTAGTATAATTTAACATTTCAAGTTGAAGAAACTTTTTTTGAGTTGACTGAACTTAAAATTTTAAGGCAGCTGGGTAACAAATTATTTTAAGTTGACTCAACAAATTGTTTTTACAGTGTATAGGACAATTCATGTCAGACTGTAACTAACTAAACAAATACATAAAATATCTTTTAATATATTGTTTATTTAAGAAAAAAAAAAAAAAAACAAAATAAATAAAGATCTAAAATGGCACTATATGTGAGACTCCCATTGTGATTATTGTTATCAATTATGACACCAGCTTGCCTCCATGTAGAAACAAGGAGCTGTGAGAAGATAATGATACTTCCAAATCACAATGGTTTTCATAATTAGGAGTCATTTCCAATTGTAAATGTCAGTTTTTATAAATAGAAAGCCATCTGTATAATGCTTGTATATTTTCAGAGACAGCTGTCTTGCATTATGAAGAACATATAATGGGGAACTTTTTTTTTTTTTTTGAAAATAAGCCTTTGCAGGAAGCTTGAAAACTTATAATTGGTAAAAACAAGAAACATTACACTCCACATGCAAAGCTCTAGTGTTTTGTCATTTTGTAAATGGTTTACTTTGTACAATATATTTAGTGATATTTGTTGTTGTATGTCAATAATTTTATCCTTGACATGAAATGTTTACAACGATGAATTCCAGATCAGAGGCTGAGCTGTTTGTCTGAAGAAGAAATCCATGTTTTGTTGTAGTTGTTGTTGTTTGTTTTGTTTATATTTTTGTATTTCTCCAGAATTACATGCTTTACAGACAAAATCCTTTCCAGGGCAACCAGTTCGTCTAGTAAGAAACTCTGATTAACAAATCAGTTAGCAATAGCGCTCAGTTGAAAGTGGTACTTCACTATTAGCTAATCAGTAACTACTATTTTTTCATATCTCCCAGAGAACTCCTAAAAACTACCAGTTCATAATTAATGTGAAATATGCAAAATGTATAATTAATTCTAAAGTGAAGATCCTGGAAGCCCACTAGTATTACCAAATCCATCAGAGGAAATGACTAATTATTTGGATCAGTATTCTAAAGTAAATATGAAACATGATAACTCTGTAGTAATGACTGAAATCACTGTAAGGTTTTGGATAGTAATGACTTAAGTGTTACCACATCATTCTAAAGGAATTAGTGATTATTTGGATCAATAATCTAAAGTGAAGATCATGGTAACCCACTAGCAGTGACTCAAGTTTTACCAAATCCATGGGAAGTATTACTATCCAGAACCTTACAAAAACCTCAAAAATTTACATAACATTACTAGGGAGTTATGAAAGTAAAAGTGACAATGTATTGTCAAGTATGGTGACCCATACTCGAAATTGGTCCTCTGCATTTCACCCATCACGAGTGCACACACACAGCAGTGAGAAGTGGTGCCCCAGTCATTGGACCCCAGATCTCAATTCCATAAAAGTCAATATGACTCAAAAATTCCCAAATTCCAAATTCCGATGTGAATGTTTATTTATTTATTTATTTATTTATTTATTTTTACATTATGTAACATACTGTTGTATTACTCTTCAACTGACCCTGATCAATTATGTTTTCAATCTTTTGACATGTGTTTTAATAATCAACCAATTTCTTCCATTTGAGTGTGTTTTTTGTACTGTTTCAGAAGTTCTGAGTGCTTAATTAATCATAGATAGATAGAAATACATTTGGGGTTTAATTTATTTATTTATTTATTTTGTTTTTTGTTAAAGAACCTTTCACCCAGTTCTTTGTATTCCACAGTATACACTCAGTGAGGAAATGCAACTCTGTCTCAATTTTGCTGCGTTTGCAATGTTGACATACCTTATTTTTCCTGTGGCAGCCATGTTTTCTGTATCGGCTTATTTATTTTGCTAGATTCTGTCTGCCAGAACTGTGTGTTGTCAAAGTGGCTCACACATTTCTGTCAGTCACAGTGGACACGCTTACTAAGGTGTACAGGTTTTTCAGGGCCAAAGTTGCACTTGCATTTTACTGTGTGATTTAGTTTGCTTTTTAAAATGCCATTTGTTGTAAAAGTGTAGTGCTAAGGAGTAAGCTATAACATATTCATGGTCCCGCTTTATATTATAATATAAAATGGGACCATATTCATTGACAGAATTGATCACACAAATATTTCAAAGAACTACATGGAATGAATGAATGAATGAATGAATGGATGAATGAATGTATGAATGAATGGATGAATGAATGAATGAATAGCAAAGCAGCTAATCAGTGGACAATGACTTCCATCTTGCACTTTCTTAAACGGTGTTCAAGACAACATACATTACATAGCTTTAGAAGGCTTGGAAAACATGCACACAAGTAGTCGAATGACTATATTACCTAATCCTAACCCTACCCTACTTCATATTATCAAAATATCTAATTAAATCGGTCATACTTATTATGAGGCTACATGTTCGGTACTGAGAAAACACTAACCAGTATATGGAGTTGCATGAATCTTTCTGTATCTAAATCTTTTGTACATGTGATGCAGCTCATGGTTTTGACTTCAGCCCACTGCAACAGTAACACACTTGATTCTCACACTCATTTGCAGGGATTCACTCTAATCGCTCAGTAAATAGGGAACATAGAGCCCCCCGTGCTGGAACATTAGAAGTCTGCCAACCTAGAAACATTGAGATTGTTAATGTCTGTCTGTGTGTTTGTGTCTCTTTACACTTCTCTTGAGTGCTCTGATTAAGAATGTGTGAATCATACATTATATATATGCAGTGCAGTTCAGTTAAATAGTGTTTAATATACCATTTCATATAGCCATTTCTCAGAAAATGCATGCTTTAGTGTTACAGACAGTAAATATTCCATTATCAGTCTGAGGTGAGTAACTGTCAAAGTAACTGTAAATTGTTTATATATTTATTTTATTTTATTTTATTTTATTTTATTTTTTTTGTTGTTGTTATTGTTTTAATGTCAACTTATTTTCAGTTAGTTGCCAGCATTTGTAATAGTTTTCCATTCAAAACAGTTTAATTTTACTTTCATTTAGTTTTAATTCAAATAAACAAAATTGTTTTAGTAGTATTAGATTTAGTTTTATTTAACAGTTACCAACACTAATCCAAAACGGCTCCCTTAAGGAAAAAACAGCTTAATAAACATCCTAAATAACATTTCAATGAACATCTAAAAATGATAAATTGTTTTTATTTGTGAGAGTTTTAGATATAGAGAACAGAAAGTCTCATTAGCTCTGTATAACAACAACAGAAGTCAATGGAAAGTCCCATCATGCTGGAAAAAACTTGTGTGTGACGGATGTAGGCAGTGTATGTCTCTCCACAGTCTCTCCGCAGGCCTTCTGTCACGAATCTGGTCGGTGTCCCGCTGTCCGCTCACCACCAGATGTCACTCTCGCCCTTTCACACACAGACTGTTGCACCACACCCCGGACTACATTTCCCATCAGCCATTACACTTGACCCACGACCAATCAGCGGCGCTATAAAAGCCCCGGACTTTCCATGCTAGTCACGGATTGTTAGATTGTATTGTTGTTGTGTTAGCGTTCCCTGGTTTCTGGTTCCCGTGTTTTTGACTTCTCGCCTGCTCTTTCGTTTACGTCTGTCTAGCCGCCTGCCTTGGATTATCGCTCTTGTTATCTGGATTATTCTCTCGATCGCCTTTGTTATTCCTGTTTGCTCCCGTCTCGACCTTGCCTGTACGACCATGTCTTTGTCTCATCCCAATAAAGGCTTGCATATGGATCCGCTCGCCTCTCGTCCCTCACTCCGTGTAACAGAACAATCCGTCAACAAGGATCCAGCAGCTCAGAACCCCGCAGTACAGATCATGCTCCTCAAGCAAGGTGAGCGACCAGTTGAAAAGTTTGTCATGGACTTCTACGCATTAGCACAGCAGACTTCGATGAGTGATCTGTGTCTGATGATTTTTCCGTGGAGGTCTCTCTGAACCTTTCGGCTCCTTAATGCCAATGTATCAGCCCCAGTGGACGATAAGCCAATATCTGAACATTGCACTCCAGATCAGCGGTTCCTTGCTCACTGTGGGTGTCGCGGGAAGCAACGCGACATCGCGGTAACGCCGGCAGCGCAACCGGCCCGTGTAATGGCGGCCGTGCCGGTGCTCGCTCACCAGATGACGGCCGCGCCGGAGCGCGTTCATACCACAGCAGCGACAACAGAGCCTGTGCACAAAGTAGCGGCGACAGCGGTGCCCGTTCACAAAATGGCGGCCGCGTCGGAGCGCGTCCACACAATGGCGGCGACGGCGGAGCCCGCTCACAAGATGGCGGCGATCACAGAGCTCCGTCACGTCACAGCTGCCATACAAAAGCCATTTAAAGGTACAGTTACATTTCCTGAGTCAAGTCAAGTTTCCAAATCGAGTCAAGTTGCAGCTCTGTTTCCTGAGTCCAGTCAAGTTTCTGAGTCAAGCAACATTACAGCTGCTGTTTCTGTGTCAAGTCAAGTTACAGTCATCGTTCCCGAGCCAAGCACTGTCAAGATGGCTGCCACGCCAGAGCCACTGCACAAGATGGTTGCCACGCCAAAGCCTCCGCCTGCTAAAGCCCCGTCAGTCAGGCCGGCGCCCGCTAACGCCACGTCAGCCAAACCACAGCCTGCTCAGGACATCTCCGTCAAGTCACAGCCAGTTCACGCCATGTCTTCTGCTCCTGAGTCTGCACCCATCATGGCCGCCCTCCCTGAAGCAGTTCCCGAGTCAAGCAAAGTCACAGCCGTGGTTCCTGAGTCAAGTCACGTACCGCCTGACATCCCAAGATCGCGGCCTATCATGATGGCACATGTGCTGGATTCACCCCTGATGGCTGTACGGGCAGCTAAAATGGCGCTCCTTCACGTCGCGGCTGCTACCCCAGGGTCAAGTCAAGCTTCCAAGTCCGGTCAAACAACAGAGTCAAGTCAAACCAAAGCTCTTGTTCTCCACGAGTCAAGCCAAGTCACAGCTGTTCCTCATGAGTTAAGTCACGTTACAGCTGTCGTCCCTGAGCCAAGTCACGTCACAGCTGTCGTCCCTGAGCCAAGTCACGTTACAGCTGTTATTCCTGAAGCAAGCCAGGCCTCTGCAGATCCTCGTGAGTCAAGCCTAGTTGTCAGGTCCTGTCATAATGCAGCTTCCGTCTCCAGTCAAGCTTCAGCGTCCAGTCAAGCTTCAGCGTCCAGTCAAGCTTCAGCGTCCAGTCAAGCTTCAGCGTCCAGTCAAGCTTCCAAGTCCCGTCAAGCTACAGCGTCCAGTCAAGCTACAGCGTCCAGTCAAGCTTCCAAGTCCAGTCAAGCTTCCAAGTCCAGTCAAGCTTCCAGGTCCAGTCAAGCTTCCAAGTCGAGCAATGTCAAGGCGGCTGTTCCAGAGTCAAGCCACGCCCCGCCTGACGGCCCAGAGTCAAGCCACGCCCCGCCTGACGGCCCAGAGTCAAGCCACGCCCCGCCTGACGGCCCAGAGTCAAGCCACGCCCCGCCTGACGGCCCAGACTCAAGCCACGCCCCGCCTGACGGCCCAGACTCAAGCCACGTCTCGTCTGGCCACCCAGAGCCTTACCATGACCCGTCTGACGGCCCAGAGTCAGGTCATGCCCAGTCCCCAAGTCAAGTCACACCAGACCCCAAGTCAAGTCACATCTCGTCTGACATCCCAAGACCACAGCCTATCGGGATAGCCAGCGCCCTGGACCCACCACAACCTCCCGCTGCTGCTCTACCCTTAATGGCTATTGCCATCTGGTGTGTGTGGGCTGCACATTGTGCTTCTGGGGTCACGTCTGGTCTCAAGTCTGCTCCAGAGCCCCCGTCTGGTCTCAAGTCTGCTCCAGAGCCCCCGTCTGGTCTCAAGTCTGCTCCAGAGCCCCCGTCTGGTCTCAAGTCTGCTCCAGAGGCCCCCGTCTGGTCTCAAGTCTGCTCCAGAGGTCCCGTCTGGTCTCAAGTCGGCTCCAGAGGCCTTCCCCGTCGGAGAAGCTGCGCCAATGCCTCCAGAGGTGTCAGCGTCAGCTGTAGAACCTCCTATGGAGGGGGCGTTTCCCTTTGAACTCTCTGCTTCTCCCTTTATTCTGTCTGGCTCCTCTGTCTCTGCTTTCCCCAGGTCCCAGACCAGGACGCAGCCTCCTGTTCCGCCCCGGAGGGCTGCGGTGCCTCCTGTTCCGCCCCGGAGGGCTGCGGCACCTCCTGCTCCACCTCCTGTTCCGCCCCGGAGGACTGCTGCGCCTTCTCCTATTCTGTCTGCCTCCTCTGTCCCTGCTATCCCCAGGTCCCAGACCGTGACGCAGATTCCTGTTTCGCCCTGGAGGGCTGCTCCACCTCCTGCTCCGCCTCCTGTTTCGCCTCGGAGGGCTCCTGCGCCTCCTGCTCCACCCTGGAGGGCGCCCGCGCCTCACGCTCTGCCTCCGGCTCCGCCCTGGAGGGCTCTGGCGTCGCTTGCTCCGCCTCCGGCTCCGCCCTGGAGGTCTCCTGTGCCTCCTGCTCCGCCTCCGGCCCCACCCTGGAGGGTTCCTGCTCTGCCAGTCCTGCCTCAATCACCGGGTCCTCCGCAGGAACCTGGCCCTCCAGCCCTCGCCCTGTCTCACTCCCGCCCCACCGCTTCCCTGGACTGTTACTCTGTTGGAGCGTCTGGAAGCCGCTCCTTGGGGGGGGGCTATGTCACGAATCTGGTCGGTGTCCCGCTGTCCGCTCACCACCAGATGTCACTCTCGCCCTTTCACACACAGACTGTTGCACCACACCCCGGACTACATTTCCCATCAGCCATTACACTTGACCCACGACCAATCAGCGGCGCTATAAAAGCCCCGGACTTTCCATGCTAGTCACGGATTGTTAGATTGTATTGTTGTTGTGTTAGCGTTCCCTGGTTTCTGGTTCCCGTGTTTTTGACTTCTCGCCTGCTCTTTCGTTTACGTCTGTCTAGCCGCCTGCCTTGGATTATCGCTCTTGTTATCTGGATTATTCTCTCGATCGCCTTTGTTATTCCTGTTTGCTCCCGTCTCGACCTTGCCTGTACGACCATGTCTTTGTCTCATCCCAATAAAGGCTTGCATATGGATCCGCTCGCCTCTCGTCCCTCACTCCGTGTAACACCTTCTGTCTCCCCCAGCCCTCTCCTCATGTCCTCGGTACCTCTCAGTATATCTGAACAAATCACTCAGCACTTCCCAAGCGCCTCACCTGCTGATCTCTCTTCTTTCCCCCTCTGCTCTGTCTATCCTTCCCTCTGGTGCTACCACTCTCAGCCCGGGGTGTGATCTGTTGTCCACCCTATTTCCAGCTGGCATTATTGATCGGCACAGCCGGGCCTAATTATCTGAGTTGGGCTTGCAAAGCATGCTGGGAGCTGTGAAGCACTTATCCTGTAGAGTGAAGGGAGTCAATACAGCACTTAGTGAAAAATGATTAAAATGATTCGAAATGAGGGGACATGAAGTCTGGTTTTGTTACTGAGGATTTTGGTTGTCAGAAATACCATCGCCAGAGGTCAAAGAGGAAGTGAGGAGTGTTGTTTGGAAGCAGATGTGGGAATAACATGAAGACGCAGGAGTGAATGAGAAAGGGATGAAGTGTTGACGAAAGGCAATAGCCTTGTCACTCGTCTCCCACCCAAACAGCCTTCCCTCAGACCTCTTACACACTTTCATGTGTAATGTATTCTTAAACTGAGCCAGGGAATAGCCTGCTGCTGCTAAACAAAAGGATAATCTTGATGTAGAGATGGAAAATGGCAATTCAATCAGTGTTTTGCCTCAGTTAACTTTTCTACTTTTGTCCCAGTGTGATGCAGAAAGCCAATCAGCATGATATTTTCACCTTCTTCAACCCTGCAGGCAATTAGAGTTGTGACTTTTAGAGTTCAATATATACTGTAAAGAATGGCTTTTGAACAATATTTTAATCCCGTCACTCACTTCCTGGCTTTTATTAAATCGACCAGATTACAAGGAGCTATTCAGCGAGGCCTTGAGTTTGAAATGACACAGTCAGAACAAGCCGCAAGCCACGATTCAGGGGACGAGTCACCTTTCAAATGTAATAAAGTGCATGCATGGAATTTCGATCACATGCTATTCATTTGAAGTTTTTTTTTTTTCAAAGTCCAAAGTCTTGCCACTCACGACTTGACATTGTCCAGGTCAGTGCACCTTTGAACACAGAGACTCAGACAGCAATTTTAGACTTCTGTTTTGTCTCTTAAAAGACATATTTAAATATGACCTCTGACTGAGAATGGTACTGAAAACCTTTAAAGAATGGACTATTGAAGTGATAATGTAGCTAAGAAATGTCAAATGAAAAGCTTAAATAACTTGAAACCCTCAATGGAAAAAAGTAGTGATATGCACATTTTCCTTATCATTTAACAGAGACTGGCCAACAAGTCATTAGCTTTAGCACTGCCGATTTCAGCAAATGGCTTTAATTGAATGCATGCACGAGGCTTAGGCACATTTCATGAAACTCAGCCAAAGCAAACCACCTAAATATGCATAAAACCCTGCTGGTTAATTCTTCTATTTGTTCTGTCAACAGCGGTGTGAATAGAGCCATTTAAGGGAGGCATGAAGCATAACACATCTTTTAACAAATTGTTAATTTAAATGATGGTGGACTGTAGAATTTTCTGAAAATAGAAAATAAAATGTAAAATATGGCATGATTTCAGGCTTTTTTTTTTTTTTTTTTTTTTTTTTTTTTACCAAGGCTGCTTTTATTAGATCAGAAATACAGCAAAGTGTAATATTGTGAAATATTATTACAACTGAGAAAAACTACTCCAAAATAATTACTTCAGTCTACAATGTCATACAATCCTTAAAGGGATAGTTCACCCAAAATGAAAATCCTGTCATTAATTACTCACCCTCATGTTGTTCCAAACCTGTAAGACCTTTGTTCATCTTCAGAACACAATTTAAGATATTTTTTGATGAAATCCAAGAGCTTTTGTTACCCATCTCAGGCCGAAGAGACCCGAAAGCGTAAACAGAACACACACAGTGCAATGTCTGTAGAAAAGTAAGAGAAACACATGAATATGCTGCAAGCTCTGGCTTTATTTAATGAACAATGTATTCTTTCTCTTTTGTTTCATCACAAAATAGTAACATGAATTGCACATTCACTTTCAAGAAAAAGAACAGAGTTTTTAATCACAAAATTGTAAACAATAAACTTCCATGGGCACAAATAGTCCTTGTATTTCTGTAATCCTATGGCACATGTACGTGGACAGTGCATTATATCATGTATTCTAAATACAGTATAACTGTAAATAATCACATTACATTCACAAATGTTTCCCTTTGTTTACTCACATATTCAGTTTACGTATTTGTAAACAAAACATGAAATCCACAGTTACCTTCTCCTTAAACAGGTCTGCCATTTTGTTTCACGTTGCGTTCCACGTGGACGACGGCATTTTGGCTCTAACGCAACTAATGTTAACTCTGATAAGAAACACGCATTAAACTCACATACATTTCCTTATGTACCTACAATCTACTTGTAAAGGGGGGGGGGGTTGGGAGGTCTTTTTTTGTTTTTCTTTTTGTTTTTTCTATATTTACACATTACACATTTATGATATCGACCCTCTGTACTTTCTGACCCTGCATATACAGCAACACAACTACCATGTTCAAGGCTCAGAAAGGTAGTAACCCTGATGGCAAGCAACCATTGAAGAAATGTTAAAAGTTGTTGATTTGTCAATGGTAATTGCACTGAATCAAGATCATGTTTGCACCCGCAATTAATTTTGAAAAAATGTTGAAATTTCAACAAACCACCATTATTGTGATCAGTGATTGCTTTAGTTGGGCTCTTGTATTTTAATGTCAGGTTTTCATTGTCACTTGTAACAATGTGCTAAAATACATTGGTTGAGACAATGAAAACTAATATCAGTTGGGATCAGGTGATGGAGTCTATAATCACTGTGTGGTTATTTTAATCAGGGGTTTTCAAACCTGTCCTGGAGACCCCCCCTGCCCTGCACATTTTGTAGGTCTCCCTGATCAGACACACCCAATTCAAGTCTTGCAGCAGAGATTTTCTTACTATAGGGAGATGATAGGGTCTGTATTACTTACTATTGGAGAAAGCATAACAGCTAACTTGGATTGCGTGTCCCTTAATAACCAATCACATTATAGCATTGATATCACTGAATTTCAGTCAGAGTTGTGCGACACTCAATCGCCGTTTACCGATACCATAGGAATGAATGAGAAATGCTGTAAGCTGAATCCCACCTGTTGCAAAAAGTCAGTGACTTCTCTTATAAAACTGTTTCTTTTCGTGGAAAACTCTAAAAAATAGTTCAATCCAAAAGTATTGTTTAGTGTAAAACATGTTGAAGATTAGCAGATAGGCTGTCGATTCATTAAATGATGATTTTTATGCAGAAATGCATGCTGGGTATCAACGGAGCACAAAACTCATTGCATTTGATCTGTTTATCTGAATTAGTTTGATGATTGTCACCATTGTCGAGGTTTGTATAGTGAGTGTTGATGTCTAAATATTTCTGAATATTTTGCCGCAATATGTTTGCATTTGTGAGACAGAACATTTATATCAGTAATGAAAGCTCAGCTTTAATATTATATCTCAACTTTATTACAGCTTGACAGCCATCACAAAAAGTAATCTACTCCAACTTAATTTTAAAACATCTCTTTCTTTTTTTTTAAATCATACATGTATATATTGAAACACTTGTAGGTACAGAAAGAAAATAAACTTAATACAAACCAAGAGGCACACAACTAAAGCAATCACTGATCAAAGTAATGGTGGTTTGTTGAAATTGCAACATTTTTTCAACATTAATTGCGGGTACAAAAGTGATAATAATTCAATGTCATTAACATTGACAAATCAACTATTTTTAACATTTATTCAATGTTTTCACCTGATCTCTTGCTATCTGGGAAGCACTTTGTTAAAATACCTTTTTAATTTTATGAAAAAACGAGAATACTTTTTTTTTTTTACACAAAGAAAACAAAAATAATGTTATTCAACAATTTCTTCTCTTAGCATATTTGCTATGCATACATATGCTCACAGCACAGAATGCTGTTATAATGAGATTTCAGTTGTTGTATCTGTTGTACTCTCCCTGCTAACGTGTTGTATTGTAAAACACTATCATGGTGCTTGCAGTCAATGTAAACATTATTTACAGTCTAATGCTCCCACATCTGATTTCATTAAGCCTGCTTCATATACAGGAGTGAATAGTGTTCACACTGTATGTGACATGCAGACCGATCTATAGTTCACTCTAGTCAAGCTTCATTTAGGACGGCTGTGCACAGTGCTTTCCAAAGTCAACATGATTCACTGTTATTTTCTGACAGTTTTTATTTATTTATTTATTTCCAGGGCTGTCAGTTTAACATGTTAATTAATTAGTTATGAAAAAAATAATGTGATTAAAATGTTTTAATGCAGTTAACGCACTGGTCCCACAGGGCAACCACTCCACAAATGGGCAGCAAGAGCAATATGACACTTGCTGATTTTGTCCCGATCTATCACGACCTTAAATGTGATTTTATATCAAGTAAATAAGAAGTTGATATTGTGTTATATTTTAATCCAATATTATGTCTTTGCTCAATTTTCCAGAGAACATATTACCTTTGAAGCCATAGCAAAATTATCCCTTCGCAAACAGCTTGATTGACAAGCGATCTGACCAATCATAACGCCGAATCCGCCATTCTGTCCAACAAACAAATCAGACAGGAGAGAAAATTAACTTCAGTGGACTGAAAAATGGTGTGCATTGATGTCTTTCCGCAGTTGGATTAAAATGTGTTCTGATGTTTATTAATGTTTTTTTTCTTGCTTTAGGTAAAGAAGAAAGGGCGATCGGTTCACTTGTTATTGATCTAATAAGGTAATACAGTGATCTGTCATGACACATAAAGAGCCACATTTATTTATTTATTTATTTTTTATTTTATTTCTTAAAAAATGACAACATTTTAAAGCTGAGACCTTGTTTCATACCAGAAGTAAACTGCTCTGTGTTGTCTGTTTCCTCTTTGCTCCACGATGTAGTTTTCACTGTGTGAGAACATTATGTGTGGTGAGAGAGGGCATTGTTTGTCAGACATTGCAACAGTAACTAAGGTGGGTGGGGTTTTGCGAACGGTCAATTGTTGTGCGTCTCCCAGCAACACAGCAGTGTTTAGGTTCTGAACGAATCCATGTTTTGAACGAATCGTGTGAACCAATGTTTTAAAAGCCCATTCATAAAGACAGCCATTTATGTAATTCCTGAATGAATCAGGCATTTAAACGAATCAAATGACTCATAAAAACATTTACCACCACCTGCTGGCAGATTTAGTTTTTTTTTTAGTGTATAATTTCATAAATAAACAACATATATACAAATAATAGTAAAAATAAAAACATTAAAGGCAAGGTTCAAAAAAAAAAAAAATAATAATAATAATAAATAAAATAAAATAAAAAAAAATCTGTCATGATTTACTCACCCTCTTGTCATTTCAAACTTTTCTTTTGTGGAACATAAAAGAAGGTATTTTGAAGACTGTTGGTTACAAAGCTGTTTTGGTTACCAGTGACTTTCATCATATAAACAAAAAATTTGGAGATGTTTCTCCAATTATCTTCTTTTTATGCTCCATAGTTTACGTTAGGCTGTTGCAGTCTAAACGTTTATGTAAATTCTATGTTGAATTAAATCAAATATTTATTTCTAAAGCTACAATTTGTAATGTCTACTTTATTCTTTTTCATTTACCACAAAAATAGCTTTAATCTTTTGTGAGTATTTTCACAGTCAAATTGATTTTGCGATTAATTAGATTAATTAATCAAAACATCATGTAATTAATTAAACAGAAAATTTTAATCGACTGATAGCTTTTTACCATTCTGGACACACCTCTGTAATGTCACCAAAAAGGACCTTTTTTTAAAATTCAAATTTCACATATACACATCCACACACCGCAACCGTTTCAGAATTACATGCTTTTTCCCATTTATCCACAAACGGTGCCCCACAGGAGATGCTTACATTACAACACCAGGAGGCCTTGGCTTGGAAGATGGACTCATCCTTCAAAGAATTTGCTTTACTTTGCTTTCACTCTTCAGCAGGCTGAAGTGAAGTGATGGATGAACGTGGGGGTGACAGACAGACATGTGGATAAATAGATACAGAGGTAGAGAGCTTGACAGATGATTGAACTGGATGAATAATAGATAGTTGCATGATACACCGAGGGTTACTATAAAATTATCATACATTATGTAAATCAGTGCACTTCAGAAGCACTTCCATGTTGTGAAGTATTTTCAGCAGTACAATACAGTACTGTTTACTACCACAGGAAGCTAAACTACGTAGGAAGCCACTGATGATGGTTAAACAAGGTTCACACTTCTTAAGAAAACCATGGTAACCAAAGACATTATGAGCAGATGTTTACTTATACAATCATGTGTGCAGACATCTGTTCAGAATGACGGAGTCCCTTACGTGATCATTAAAGCATATCGAGGCACCAACATATAAACACAACATAGACTCACTGGAAAAACCTGAATATGTACCTATACATACAATTCACTGCAGTTTCCAATTGAAACTATTAACAAACCATTAAAGGAGAAGTTCACTTCCAGAACATATATTTACAGATAGTTTACTCACCCCCTTGTCATCCAAGATGTTCATGTCTTTCTTTCTTCAGTCAATAAGAAATCATATTTTTTGAGAACCATCTCCACGGTGCCCCCAAGTTTGAACGTCCAAAATCCAGTTTAAATGCAGCTTCAAATGGCTCTAACCCATCCCAGGCGAGGAAGAAGTGTCTTGTCTAGCAAAACAATCTGTCATTTTTAAAACAAATTGACAATTTATATACTTTTTAACCTTAAATCTCATCTTGTCTCGTCTCTGCGATGCACATGCGTAGTCTGTGTAATCTGGGTCAATACAGTTCAGGTATGTCGTAAAACTCAAAACTTCAAAACTGTCCTAGATCACTGTTTTACCTTGTAAAGAGCGTTTGATCTTCTCTGCATGTTACCTGTGTAAACACTGGGTCAGTACTTCTGCAGTATTGCAAAATTGATGTAGGACAATTTTGAAGTTAGGGAAGAAAATGAGATGGGAGTTTTTCAACATACCCTAATTGTATTGATCTGGAAAAAAACCTGGAGTTTATGCAGACTTAGACAAAATGAGAGTTTAAGGTTAAAAAGTATATAAATTGTCAATTTGTTTAGAAAATGACTGATTGTTTCACTAGATAAGACCTTTCTTCCTCAACTGGGATCATTTAGAGTCATTTAAAGCCAGTGTTGGGGAGTAACTAGTTACATGTAACGGAATTACGTAATTTAATTACAAAATAAATGTAATTGTAATTAGTTACAGTTACTGAGAAAAAATATGTAATTAAATTACAGTTACTTTTGAAAAATGCCAGTGATTACAAAGGGGATTACATCTGAATTTTTTCACAACCCCCACCCCTATCCCCCCACCCCCTTACAGATTTAGTTGACTTCTTTTAAATTGCATTGACTGCTCTAAAATGAGACGCCAATGTTTCAGGAGTTTAGGACACAGAACAGGACACATGCTTATTCGATAACTGTTTTATTTCCTATTTGGGTTTATGCATAAACTTTATTTTTTAAGATTGTTTTTTCCAAGGCATTGTTAGATGCTAGTGTTTTCTGTCATAACCATGCAAACATTTGATTTCAAACCCAAAAAAAAAAAACCCTTTTAAAAAAAAGTCTTGATAATTTTTCTTGGCGGAAGCTTTGTGTTTTGTTAGCTGATAAAATATTAAAGCTTAATTCAATATTATGTGTGCAATTTCTTAATTCTGTCATCCTGGTATCGTGAACTTGCTCTGTTGTTTTATACAAATGCAGCTGCTGCCATTTTTTTTTTTTTTTTTTTTGTACATTGTAATGGATTATGAGATAAGTAACAAACTAGTACTACTACTTAATTATTTATGTGGTGAAATGTTGTGTAAGAAAACTGGTATGACTGCACTGTATCCCTAAAATGTCTAGTTTGAACTTGTCGTTTGCTAGCAACTGATTTCTTCATGGAAGCTTTGCGTTCAAATATTTCAACTCAGATCAGTGTTTCGTGTCTAATAATTTTGACACGAAACATCTAATAATCTATCAAGTAGCTGTGGAATAAGTGGGATAATGTACATTCAGCCAGTTGTTATCGCAAAATAAAGATGTATATTATCCCTTACTTATTATAATCTTAATTCAAGTGATACTGTACTACTGTAAGGCTAACTCTGCCTGGTTTAAATGTTTCAAAATGATTAACAGTTGAAAAAATTAGAAATGTAGAAAAGTAATCAAAAAGTAATTAAAAGTAATAAGTTACATTACTTTAATAAAGTAATTGAAAAGTTACACTACTTATTACATTTTAAATCAAGTAACTTGTAATCTGTAACCTATTACATTTCCAAAGTAACCTTCCCAACACTGTTTAAAGCTGCATCTAAAGTGCATTTTGGAAGTTCAAACTTGGGTTGGGGGCACCATTGAAGTCCACTTTTGTCAACTATATGGAGATGATTCCTGAAATGTTTTTCTTAAGAAACATAATTTCTTATCGACTGAAGAAAGAAAGACATGAACATGAGTGGTAAGTAAATGATCTGTACATTTTTGTTCTGGAAGTGAACTTCTCCTTTAACTATGACTTTTGCCTCAAACTCCTAATTTGCTGCTTGTTAATAGTTAGTAAGGTAGTTGCTAAGTTTAGGTATTGGGTAGGATGGAGGGATGTAGAATATGTGCTTTATAAGTACTAATAAACAGCCAATAAGCTAGTTATATCCATAAGTAGCTAGGCAACTGGTAAATAACAGTGTTACTAATATATATATTTTTTTGTTCTTTGCACAATACTATGCTATTATCTCGAAGCACTTTTACAATAGTAGTTGATTTGTAACCTGTTTTGATGTTTGCGTCACATAACCAGCTCCGTATATAAGGCTTATCTGATATAGTAAACTTGCTTGGTAGCTCACCTGGTACAGCACTGCACTTGTGACTTAAAAGTCACAAAAAATAGCTCACTCATTTGCAGAAGCCAATAAAATCTTATTATTATATTTGCTTTTATTTAGTGTGAGTGGTACATTATTTTCAGAAGTGATAGAGCATCAGCATTTTAGCGGCACTATTTTCCAGACTGCCAAGTTATGTACAACAATCACTGTAATAAAACATTGCCAAATTCATGTTCATCTGATATGGATAAAACTGAATGTGCTTTCATCACCATTTACTGGACATTTCACTTTGAAAAAAGTGTAATAGCATTTTGTAGAAATGTCGCCATAGACAGTTTTTAAATAAGCCCAGGTTTGCATCACAGTCTAAAGGACCAAACTACTCACGTCCTTCTCATCACTCTCTTATTTGTTCATAATTCTTTCATTCCTGACTCTCATCTGCTATTTCCTACAGACATGTCCTTATCGGATGGCGCAAAGGGATGAAGAGTATGTGTGTGTGTGTGGGATTAAGCGCAGTCCTCTTATCTCGCAAACACATTCTCAGGTGTCAAAAGTTTTACCTCCCTGATAGATAGATAGCGTGCGTGTGCGAGAAAGGGAGAGAACTCAAGAGAACATGGGGTGCTAGGCAGAGAGAAATGGGAAATCTTGGCATTACAAAAGAACAACCAGTTGGACAGGACTACGAACCGTAAAATTAGTCTTCAAAGAGGTTAGCGGCACTACATGGAATACACATGAATATACACATGGTTATAAAAACATCCAGAACCATCCAGAAATCTTGTTATGAACAATTTGTCTCAGGACAGAACTGGAATTCCATTATGTGTGTTATTGCATATGTGTGTGGGAGGTGACCATCTGAGAGGAGATATTATGATATTAAACACCTCTAAATAAAGCTAATTTATGTTAAGATGAGTGACATGGTGCTGATGCGTGTAGTGCACTCATGCAGGCGTTAGTTTGAGAGGACACATGTGATTGACGCTTTTAATTGGGCCATGACGCTCAGCCCATCTTCGTTTGAAGCGCTCGTCATTGTCAACATCAGTGAATTCTCTGTACTATTTATCATTTAGCCTGAAAGTCACACAAATATCAAATGTACTGTAGATGAAAATATATACACAATCATGATTAATGCTCTCCCTTATACAGACGCATCACACAGTATCGCAGATTGAAAGACATAAGGATGTAATTACCCGCACACAGGTAAAAATTAAATAAATAGTTTTTACACTTTTTTTTTTTTTTACACATTTCTATGCAGATGTTAGCAAAGGGGTCAAAGTTCAGTTAGTTGGCATGACCCCTTGACTAGCTGTATATGCATTAGTGTCTGGGGTCAATAAGAGTTCATATTTGTTTTCAAAAGAAATTAATACTTTTATTCACCAAGGACGCATTAAATTGATCAAAAGCGACAGTTAAGACATTTAAGTCAGGACTACTTCTGAGAATAGAATTTACTGACAACTGACAATTCTTTAGATTTGGCGACAGGCTTCGGCTCTGAGGGACTAGACAGTTTGTGAGAGCTCCTTGAGGCATAAATCTTCCAAAAAAAAAAAAAAAAATCCAGATATTTTTAAGCTACATATACATTTTGCAGAAAATGAGATATAGACAATTGATAGATAGATTAAACAATAACAGTCCAGTTAACCCTTAAATGAATACATTGGTCCGTTAGTGACCCGGGACGTCATTTAGTACCCTCTTCCTTTTTTTTTTTTTTTACGTTTGACATCAGCTTTCTTAGTATTCCTCAATCTATTCATTATAAACAATAAAACAAGAAATATATATATATATATATATATATATATATATATATATATATATATAAGAATGTCTGTTCTCTGATTGATTTTTTTTTTTTTTGTAAAAAGTGTATAGTGGTCACTAGAGACTCGAGGTGTGTAAGTATATTTTTTGTGCGCAAAAATGTAAATATCTGTTGACTTAATACATGCAATTCACCTTTATTCCTTGTGGTGGCACTGTTTAAAAGACAATAATGATGTGATATTTCACTCATAATTATCGCAGGCATAAAACAAAAGAATATCATCAGCAAAAATTGAATTGGTTTGAATGGCTTTACTGCAGAGCAATTACTGTATGTAATACAATATAAATGTCACTGTCATTTGATGGTGGATGTGGTGAATAAGCTGCCAGCGATCAGACTATTGGTTTTGAAGTCAGTGAAAACAGTAGTTTTGCAAATATGGTTGAGATTGCGAATATGAGCCAGATGCTGAATGTACTGTGGAAGTGCGCTCTGACGATCACTGCAATGATACAATAATCTGCTCAAATTGACCCCTTCTAAGTTTCAAAAGGTAACGAAATAGGCATCTAGCATAATGGCTGCATCACAGGAATATTTTCAGACCAGATGGGATAGCCTTTGTTGCCCTTGTGCACTGATGAGCCTTGGGTGGCCAACACTCCATCGCCAGCTTGTGGTTTGTCCCTCCTTAGACTACTGGTGGTCATTTCTTACCACTGCTGACCAGGATCAAACCACAAACAAGCCCTGCTGTTTCAGAGATAATCAGACCCATTTGTCAAAGTTGCTCAGCTTATTCCTGCCCATTTCTTTAACATTTAACACAGCGTTGTGAGAACTGTTTGTTTTCTTACCATCTAATCTCCTCAGACTTTAATATGTGGTCTTGTTAGGAGGTCAGCAAAGATATTCAAGTAACCTGTGACAGGTCAAAATGTTATGGCTCATGTACAGTATGTTATACACACAATTACATTATACTCTAGTAATTTTTAAAAAAAAAAAAAAAAAAAAAAAACATTATGCTATACTTTCAGTGCCAGTTAACCAACTACCAATGAAATGCAAACATATAACAGACCTTTTTAGTTGTTAGGCTGTTGTTATTTTCTAAAGAACTTAGAAACTATTATACTGAGGTTATCGTTTTCTCTCAACCAAAAATACAAACCAAACACATCCATTGTCATCATTCTCTCTATCTTTTGTTTCCTCTCACTTTCTGACAAACATGCAGACTCTCCTTCTCTGTAAATCTCTTTCTCACAGTATCTTTGCCTTATAACACTGTCTGTGGCAACATAAACACACACGTACACACACACACACACTCACAGAGTGGCTATGGAGTGATGGCAGCCTGCACTATGACCATATGGGAGTCATAACTCAAGCCTCGGATTGGCATAGAAACCATCTGCCCTACAGCAGGGGAGGGATGAAGCTGTAATGCACACAGAGACACACACATTCACAGACGAGTCCAACAGCATTACTGCCTCCTCTGCCGCAAGACATAAGATTGAAATATAATATATATATATATATATATATATATACATATATAACAAACAAACAAACAAACAAACAAACAAACAAACAAAAAAAAAAAAAAGTAAATGCGGTAAATGTCCATTTCCATAATCTATTCACTCCACTTGAAGACTAGGAATGTCTCAGATCACATGCTCTGCTTTATGGTGTCATTGGCCATCCATAACCTCACACTGCAGTCTTGAGAGGTTAATTGTGACAGTGTGCGGCTGGTCAGAGACCACCACTGATTGGAGACCACTATGGTGACTAGCATTTGACATTAACCATCATACAATTCACATTAACTAAATTATTGAACTGAATGTTATTGTTACAGTTTTTCTCAGTCACTTTGGTGCATTTCTCACAACACTATTTACATTTGCACAACATTTACTTCAACCTCCACAACATTTAGTCATTTGTGCACATCATAGTAGCAGTTTCTCATTCCTTCCAACAAATTGCAAATGCTTTTGGACATGCATCAATTGCTTTCATACAACTCTCTGCTGTTTTATAACATTATCATTTGCTTATGTCATGTCAGTCAAAATTAACTAAACTTGTGAATGCTGAATAGTCATTCCATATAAAACTAATAGTCCTCATTTCATTGCTTGAGTCATTACATACAAAAATGTTGAACTAGTTGTCAAAATCTGTCAAGCAAATTTTATAAAAAATTTTAAATCTTTTTTTTCCTGAAAATGTCTTCTAAATTGAACAATTTCTGCAAATGTGCATGAATGATTTACAGACCTATGTATGTTGTAGGTTCAGTTCCAATATGTACTGCAATATTGTTTACAATTGTGCACAGCTCTACCCAAAGGGAGTTTATGTTTGTTGTAAATAAGGGTGTATTTATTCGTTTGCACAATGCTTTGAATAAATTAGAATTGCAAAGAGCATATGCAGTAAAAATGCGAAACATACATATTCAGTGTCTTGTACTCAGATACCTCACTAAATACAGTAATGTCTAGCTTTACTGTAGTTTTCAAATGGCTGTGCAAATAGTATATAGTGCTGTCTTGAGCATTTTCAGGAAGTTTCACCAAAATCTGACTTTTTTGCATAGGAAAAAATTTACAGAGTAAACTGTCATAATGAAAACATGACAAAGCCATTTGACTATCTTGTTCATAAACAATGGTGTCAGGACTTTTCATCTTGATGACACTGACACTTTCATTGACATGAATACTTGCTTTTGAGGAATGAGCTATCCATTTTGAGCAAGTGACACGCTTTTGCAGGTTATCAACTAGGTTTTGCAGTTTGTACTAATTGTTTTGAGAAATGCATTAACTGTTGTGCAAATGTAAATAGTGTTGTGAGAAATGCACCAAAGCGACTGAGAAAAACTGTAATAAATAAAAGCTTTTAATTTCTGATTATTTTATATTGTGCTAAATCATTACAGACTATTTATCCTATAACCAAATAATTCATACACCAAAATAAACATACAAACAAATAAATAAATGCTTTTGCTTGTAAAGAAAAAGATTTACTTACTAATTATTTTTATAGTGATAAATCTATATTTATACACATGTACTAGATAGAATGATCAGTAGAACGGCAGATAATAGAATGACTGATAGACAGAATGATACATAGAACAATAGACAGAATAATAGAACGACAGAAGGAAGGATAGATAGATAGATAGATAGATAGATAGATAGATAGATAGATAGATAGATAGATAGATAGACAGATAGATAGATAGACAGACAGACAGATAGATAGATAGACAGACAGACAGATAGATAGATAGATAGATAGATAGATAGATAGATAGATAGATAGATAGATAGAATGAGCAATAGTATGAATGAACAAGTGATAGTACAAACGTATGATAGATACATTAAAAATTTAATTACTTCATTTTGTGCTCAATCACGGCAGACTGTATTTAACCTTTCGATTTGTTTTTCATGTATGTATATTATGGTTGTTTTGATTTATGTACAATTCCCATATGGGTTCAGCTTAGTGTTTACAGAATTTCTGATCTTTAAGTGCTTGTTTTTGTTTTCATATTGCGCAATAAACTGCACAGTGAAGTCATTAGTGACTAAAGCCTTAATGAAAACTGATCAGGGTGCCCTGGAGGTTTCCTAGCAACCGCTTAGATTGATGACTGTGGTGCAATTGTTTTTGTTTTAATGTAGGACTAAAGAGAGAGCAAAAGAGAAGAGAGAGGGAGAGACAGAGAGAAAAGAGGGAAAGAGGGAAAGCGAGAGATAGGAATTAGTGAGCTTAAAGGGCATTATGTCAGTATACAGAGGATTTAGCGCTTTAGGCGGGATTATGGCCCTATCGCTTTGATGGAGGGAGGACGGAGCCTTTAGTCCGAGCATGACCATTATTTTTCCTTTCTAGTGTGGGTGGCGGAAATGGGAAACTTGGCCATTTATGAACACCGAGGTTGTGCACAAAGGTGTGATTTCTACAAAAAAAATCTGTTTAAATGGGCTAGATTTAGGGTTTCAATAATATAACATTGCCACCCACATGCTGCTATGAAAAGTCAGTGTTCCATATGTAACTAAAATGATCTACATTCGTTTTAGCATGGAATTGGAAATATATTTTTGCATTCAGCAATAGCACAGCGTGATAAAGTTACAGTCACCTTCTTTCACTGCAAACATCAAACATTCACTTGTTTCCAGGAGCTGCTTTCGCCCCTGCCTTGACATTTTAGATCCATGGCAGATATAAGCTGCCCCTTATTGAGTAGAGTGCCTGAATGTTGGGCTAAATAGGTGAATAAAGGTGCACAGTAGCACTAGTCTGCATTGATCCACTGGGTGGAGAAGGCTTCACCTCAATCAGTCTGTTGGTCACCCCATCCCCACGTGCTCTGGTCTAAACCTACTGAGCCACCTATAGATGCATTACACATCTGAGGTGCGCTCCCAAGGCAAAGGCTGTTTCAAAATGTAGGAATTCTAATTAATTATTACAATTGAAATTTCTTTCTTCTCTATAAAAATGTTTTATGAATGTTAAAACTGTTTTCTTTGATAGCAAAGCTGAATTTTCAGCAGCCAATACAGCCTTCAGTGTCATATGATCGTTCTGTAAAATTTCTGGTCCTTGTTGCTTTTTTAATGGAGATATAATATCCTTTTCTCTGTATTATTTAATGAATAGAAGGTTTAAAATATCAAAATAACAGCATTTACTCTATTTTTTTTTTTTTTTTTTTTTTTTTTGTACAAGGGTAACCTTATACATGTGTTCACTGTCACTGCATTGAATAAAAGTGGGCTATTAATTTCTTAGTGTAGCCTTCAAGGAGAAACCATTCAACATTGAAATGAGCGAAAATACATAAATGATTTAGAGCTGTCGATTTAACGCGTTGACCTAATTAATCAGTTTTGGAAAAAATATAACGCTTTAAAAATTTGAACACAGTTGCCCCGCCCCCACCCCACAGTTCCTCTTGCATTAAGGTGTGTTTGTCTTGAGCAACGTTGCACAGATCGATTGCCGTTTGACTTCAAAGTACCAAGAGAATGATACGAAAGCATGCAGAGCCCTCTGCTCTTTGTAGCTATTGCAATAGGCAGTTTTTTTTTCTCAGAATTGCAAAATATAAACTCATAATCCCAAGTTAAAAAGTCAGAATTGGAAGATATAAACTCACAATTCTTCACAGTTGCATAATATAAATTCACAATTGTGAGAAATATAGTCAGAACTGAACTATCTGTATAAACTCAAACTTTAGACTTTTTATCCTCAGAATTTCTTGCTTGCTTGTTTGTTTTTAATATAAAACGTTCTATATTTGGTAAATGTGAAAGCCCTTTCATACCAAAAAGTGAAATCAAATCAGCCTCAGGCTGAAGGAAAAATAAATTCCCGTCTGTACACCAAAACTCTTAAGCAATTAAAAAAAACAAAACATAAAGTTAGTTTATCTAAAGTAATTATTGCTTATTAGTATGATTGAATTTGATAATTAAAGCTCAGCAGCAAAGACATTGTTTAATAAAATTGGATTATATACATTATATTATTTGTATAATGTATATAATCCAATTATATTGGATTAATACAAAAAATTATATTATTTGAATTATTTACCATTTAATTGCAGATTTGCTTCATATTCTGAGTTTGAATTTCATTGTTATTTATTTAGAGGAATACTGAATCTGTTTTTGTGCAAGTGAGATAAGAAAATGCATGTTCACATTTAGTCTAGAACTACAGTAACCATACACGGGGCACACAACGCCTCTGCACTTACTCCTGATTTCTCTCAACTTTGGGACAGGGGAGCTGTCAGTCAATAAATGGGAAAACAAAGTAACTGGCGTTACTTATTTGAAAAAGTAACTCAGATATTTTCTTGTAAATAGTAATGCATTACTTTACTAATTACTTACTAGTTAGTTAAGTAAACTTGTAATATGTTACCTCAACACTGCTCAAATATATAAGATATAAACTCGCAATTCAGCGAAAAAAAGTCAGAACTGTGAGTGTGTATCACTCACAACTGCGAGTTTTTTAAGTGGCCGAAAAAGGCTTTCATACAGAACTATTGTGCACCTCCGAACAATACACAATTTCTGAAAATGAATCCGTGTTTTGAAAAAACCAAGTGAACCAGTGATTCAATGGCCCATTCATAAAGAGAACCATTTACTTCATTACTGAATAAATCAGATGTTTGAATGAATCCAACGAATTAAATGAATAAATAAATGACTTCTTATTCATTAGAACATTCACTTCCACCTACTGGCAGTTTTTTTTAACAGTATAATTTCATTAAAATCTCTCTCTCTCTCTCTCTCTCTCTCTCTCTCTCTCTCTATATATATATATATATATATATATATATATATATATATATATATATATATATATAGATATAGATAAATATATTGTTTAATAAAAAAAAAAAACCTTGATAATAATAATAATAATAATAATAATAATAATAACAATAATAATAATTAAAGGGATAGTCCACCCAAAAACTAAAAATCTTTCTTTCTTTCTAAATTATTTCTAAAGCTGTTTTATTAAATTATTAAATTATTTCCTGCTGTTCTTATAAAGTACAATAATGGCTTTAAATTGTTTTGTGGGTAATTTCTTGAAGTGTGATTAATATGCAATTAATTAGATTAATTAATCTCCACATTGTGTAATTATGTAATAAATTAGATTAAAAATAAATAATAATCGACTGACAGCCCTAAAATGAGTATAAATAGACTGTTTTGTTGTAAATGCTAAAACAATGTTCAATACTAAAAATACTAAATACATACTTTATTTATTTATTTAT